>NW_024583286.1:109226-111293 GCF_018398535.1 Haplochromis burtoni | reverse complement strand
GTCTTTGTGCTTTCTTGCTTTCTCTCTGACTTGGTGTTTCTTTTCAATAGGGAAAAATCAATGTCTGCATACTCCACTTCTTGCGGAGCACCGCTGATTTCAGGCACGTCTTTCTCTGCTGCCACACTTTCATCTTCAACTTCTTCTTGTGGGTTGGACTGATTGTCTTGTGTTTCTTGACCATCATATATGTGCTAGGTACAACGTAAATGATACAAGTCAATTACCAGCCTCCAAAAACCCAGTATTGCAGATTAGATTGTGTCTAATCTGCAATACTGCAATACTAATGTCAAAATCATGTCATGCAGTTCTTTCTTCTGTGGGTTGAAAATCAGGTTGATTCGAACCTAAATTACTTTTTCACAATGCTTACACATTCCTTACATTTTTCCATTAAGTTTAAGTTGTGGTGACAGAAGACAGAAATCATGGTGCTGACTGTACTATAAGACATACTATCTAACAGAAACTTCAATTTATGCATTTTTTTTTTGGTAAAACTCCTAATTAAAGATGAAAGTCTATTACATTGATTGTTTGATTAAAAATCTGATGTGGCTGTGTACAGAGGCAAAACTACAGAAATTCTGTCTTTATCCAACAAATTATGGACTTATATGTGGTTCAGCATTCCTATGTTATAGTCCACAGTGTTTTCATGAAATAATCTTAATGAGAATAACTGGGATTATGTTGATTTATCTGTTTTCAGTGATTTAGGAGGATTATGCAAAACTTACCCTTTTGGGTAACATGAAACTAGGTGGAGAAATAAAGGGTGGGCTTATGAAAAGAACCAATTAATTTTTGGTACTGATCTGTCCCTGTTTTTTAAAATTGGAAAACTTTGAAGCAAATATAATCAAATATAATTTGATTATGTTTGCATGTTTGAAATAAATTATATCTATCTATCTAAAAAAAAAAGATGAGTTTTCTTTTTCTCTGTCCTCTTTTATTGCATATATTTTCCTTAAGCAAATGCTGATGAAACAGACTGATAGAGGTTGGACGTAGTTCAAAGGCATCATACACAGTAACCTACCTCCAGTACTTGTTTATCCTTGCAGATCTTTTAGTACGTTAAAACTATATAGAAAACCAAAAGACTAAATATGTATATTTCAGTAATGAGGATATTTGTGCACAATTAAATACTTTATAATTATGTAAAAAAAAAAAAAAAAGCCAAATGAACATAAATACCTGTGGATCGTCTTGACTTGTTACCATCTCCAAAGTCTCATCCAAATTTCCAGAATTCTTTGTTTTTTTTCTGAATAAAAGGGTTTTACATTATTAAAGTCAAGTGTAAATGCATCTATTTAAAAAAACGAAAATATAATAAAAATAAGTGTCGTACCTTGAACATTTTTTAATCAAACAGCAAACAACTGCAGAAAGAACTACTCCAATCAAAAAGGCAATGATGATTTCTAAATATCCCACGTTCAAAACCGATGAGTCAGCTGTACTCAAATGGAACAACATGAAAAAGGTAATTTCAAAGATGCTTTCAATTATATACAGTCCAATTAATTGATTTTCTAATGTTTTTATAAATGCAAAGGTCTCACTTATGAAAATTAGAATACATACCCACTGTATCGGAGACACTTCGGATCATTAGATTTTTTTTTGCTTCTCCCTTTTCATTGTTGCTCACACATTCAACAGTGCTGTTGCCATGGTTTTTTACCTTTAGACTGACAGTGCTGTTGACTGTGTGGTTTGACACAGTCGTTTTGATAGCGTACTCTTTGTGGTTTCCTAGGAGCGGCCATTTGATGGTAGGTAAAGGAAACCCTTCACTGATACACACACAGGTCAAAACCTCTGCTTGAAGCACACATTCAGAGACATCCTGGATCTTTGAAAACCCTGAAAACACATGACCAGAAATATAAACAAGGTAAGGTATGATTTTAAGTGTAAATATGAACTTCACATCAAACAACCGTACTATCTACTTACAAGACACAATCACACTGACAGATGATGTTACAGTTGTGTCTGGATGTGTTGCTGTGCAGGTGTACTGTCCCGAATCTTCTGCTGTCACAT
>NW_024583286.1:103797-109206 GCF_018398535.1 Haplochromis burtoni | reverse complement strand
CTTACAAGACACAATCACACTGACAGATGATGTTACAGTTGTGTCTGGATGTGTTGCTGTGCAGGTGTACTGTCCCGAATCTTCTGCTGTCACATTCTGGATGACAAGTGTAGCTGAGCCACTGTCATTTTGCAGGTCAGTGTAAGCTCCAGTATCTTTGCTGTTTGTTTTAGAGCTAAGGTCTCTCCACATGATAACAGCTGGAGGAAAACTTTCAACACTGCAGGTCAGATTCAGAACATCTCCCTCCTTTATGATTGTATTCCCAGTGATTTGAGGTGTCCTTATATCTGTGGAGCACATTGCAGTAGTTTTTTTCAGAATGAAGAAAATAATTGAAATAAAATGGGAAAAAATAATAATCAGCTTAGTTGTCCCCTGTGGTAACAACCATCATAAAACTCTTCAAAAAGGTAAAGTCAAATTTGTCTCCAGATATTTTGCTGTACAGATGCATCGATATACAGTTCAGTGTATTCTTATCACATTTGGGATGACAAGCTGATCCAGTGTCATTGTGCAAATCAGTTTCATTGTAAAGGTCTGTGCTGTCAGTTAAGTGTCAGGACTGACAAAGCCATCCACCACTAGCAAATGTCAGTGTTGCTGTCTTTGACAGGAAATTGTAAGCAAGGAACATAGACGTTAACATAGATGCCAGATACTGTTGACAGCAATGCTAAGCATTACACCCAGAGCACAATGTGCCACAACTTTCAGTTAAGTTATTTTAAATAATAAGAAATGGTTTCCAATTGCTCTTTAATACATACATGTTGAGGCAGCTTGACATATTTAAAAGTGTCTGAAGACAATATTTTTATTTACCTGAGTGAAAAAAGCTCTGTCTGAAGGATAAAATTGCTTACTCACACATCACTGTTATGTTGATGTTTTCTTGCAGGGTATTGTTCATGTGTTTCGCTGTACAGACGTACTGTCCAGAATGTCCAGTTGTACCATTAATTATGTAGAGTGTGGCTGATCCAGTGTCATTGTGCAGGATTATATCAGAACCAAGTTTAGACCACATAATCAGAGATGGAGGAAAACTTTCAACACTGCAGGTCAGATTCAGAACATCTCCCTCCTTTATGATTGTATTCCCAATGATTTGAGGTGTCCTTATATCTGTGGGGCTATTGACAGGGCGCGGTGAACTTTGCTCTGCTCAGCCCAGACATTTAACAATTGGCAAAATTTACAACTTTTCATCTTCAACTATACTTCTTGGTGGGCTCTCGGATCTGATCTGTCTTGGTGTTCCTTGAACCATCATATTATGGTGCTCAGTGGCTACAACAGTACTAAAGATGATACAGCATCTGCTGCCACACTTTCATCTTCAACTTCTTCTTGTGGGTTGGACTGATTGTCTTGTGTTTCTTGACCATCATATATGTGCTAGGTACAACGTAAATGATACAAGTCAATTACCAGCCTCCAAAAACCCAGTATTGCAGATTAGATTGTGTCTAATCTGCAATACTGCAATACTAATGTCAAAATCATGTCATGCAGTTCTTTCTTCTGTGGGTTGAAAATCAGGTTGATTCGAACCTAAATTACTTTTTCACAATGCTTACACATTCCTTACATTTTTCCATTAAGTTTAAGTTGTGGTGACAGAAGACAGAAATCATGGTGCTGACTGTACTATAAGACATACTATCTAACAGAAACTTCAATTTATGCATTTTTTTTTTTGGTAAAACTCCTAATTAAAGATGAAAGTCTATTACATTGATTGTTTGATTAAAAATCTGATGTGGCTGTGTACAGAGCAAAACTACAGAAATTCTGTCTTTATCCAACAAATTATGGACTTATATGTGGTTCAGCATTCCTATGTTATAGTCCACAGTGTTTTCATGAAAGTAATTCTTAATGAGAAATTAACTTTCGAGGGAGTTGTTTATTCAAGATATTGGATTCCATGGAATGTCTCTGATAATGTCTTGTTTTGCCTTGATGATTTAGGAGGAAGACAGTTATAGGTCTTAGAAAACTTACCCTCGTTGTTTTGGGTGTAATACATGAACATAGGGTTAGGAGGAGAAGTTAAGTGCTGTGTAGCGCTATAAACCAAGATCAAAACCACAATTAATGTTGTTCGGTAGCTGTCGATCTGTCCCTGTTTTTTTAAAATTGGAAAACTTTGAAGCAAATATAAATCAAATATAATTTTGATTATGTTTGCATGTTTTGAAATTAATTATATCTATCTTATACACATAAAAGAGAATAGTGTTAATCATCTCTTTCTACACACTGTCCTGAGTTTTCTGTGGCATATACTAATCAATATTTCCTTAAGGCCAAATACTGGATAAATGATAGATACCAAAACGCACCTGAATAGAGGTTAGGCAACGGTATGTCTCAAACGCCAAACGTGGCTCCAAGTCTATCAATAGGAGTAAAAAAAACATGAGCAAGTTACAAACAGGCACTTTGATGTCGTTATAGGCAACATCCATAACTTGTTCTCAATTAAGTATAAAGCTTGGAGAGAGAATACTGTTACGTCAACAGAAAAATCTAATGAATTTAAAACTATACGAAAGTTGTCTCCGAAATAGAAAACCAGAGTTGGGTATGATATTCTAACATAATTTACCATAGACAAATAGTAGAGACCATATGTAATATTTCAGTAATGAGGATATTTGTGCAACAATTAGAATACTTAAAATTACTGTTTGGCATTTATAAAACATTAGAAAAATCAATTAATTTTGAGTAAACTTATGATTAATTAAATGGAAACTAGAATAAAATAAAAAAAAAAAAAAAAATAATAAATGAAAAAAGACAATGCCAAACACTTTGAAATTACCAAATGAACCATTTTATATATTCAATACGTTGTTCAAAATTGAAGTATCAAGTCAGTGTGGATGCGATGTCTGGACCCATCAACTTGATGACTTGTTACCATCTCCAAAGTCTCATCCAAATTTCCAGAATTCTTTGTTTTTTTTCTGAATAAAAGGGTTTTACATTATTAAAGTCAAGTGTAAATGCATCTATTTAAAAAAACGAAAATATAATAAAAATAAGTGTCGTACCTTGAACATTTTTTAATCAAACAGCAAACAACTGCAGAAAGAACTACTCCAATCAAAAAGGCAATGATGATTTCTAAATATCCCACGTTCAAAACCGATGAGTCAGCTGTACTCAAATGGAACAACATGAAAAAGGTAATTTCAAAGATGCTTTCAATTATATACAGTCCAATTAATTGATTTTCTAATGTTTTTATAAATGCAAAGGTCTCACTTATGAAAATTAGAATACATACCCGCTGTATCGGAGACACTTCGGATCATTAGATTTTTTTTTGCTTCTCCCTTTTCATTGTTGCTCACACATTCAACAGTGCTGTTGCCATGGTTTTTTACCTAGTGAGACTGACAGTGCTGTTGACTGTGTGGTTTGAACATCTTATGATAGGTACTCTTGTGTGGTATTCCTAGGAGGGCCATTGATGTTAGGTAAAGGAAACCCTTCACTGATCACACACAGGTCAAAACCTCTGCTTGAAGCACACATTCAGAGACATCCTGGATCTTTGAAAACCCTGAAAACACATGACCAGAAATATAAACAAGGTAAGGTATGATTTTAAGTGTAAATATGAACTTCACATCAAACAACCGTACTATCTACTTACAAGACACAATCACACTGACAGATGATGTTACAGTTGTGTCTGGATGTGTTGCTGTGCAGGTGTACTGTCCCGAATCTTCTGCTGTCACATACATACTGTCAATACATAGATTACTTTTTCCCCATGGTGATCCTAACCACCATCATAAAATCATTCAAACTGGTAAAGACAAATTTGTCTTCAAATGTTTTGCTGTACAGATGTAAAAATGTACAGTCCACAATAGTCTTATCACATTCTAGATGACAAGTGTAGCTGATGCAGTGTTGTGCAGGTCAGTGTAATTTTCATTGTAAAGGTCTGTGCTTCCCTCATTAACAGTTATATTCCCAGTTATCTCGAGTTTCCTTTTATCTGTGGCACAGATTTGGTTTATTAAGGAGGTAAATAAAGCGCGCACAAATAATTATTTTCTATTTTTAAAAAAAAAAGAAAAAAAAAGAAAAGAAAACCAGTGATGGGAATAACGGCGTTACAAGTAACGGCGTTACTTTTTTCAGTAACGAGTAATCTGAACTAATTACTATTCCTATCAGTTACAACGCCGTTACAGTTACTAACAAGAAAATGCGGTCCGTTACTATTTTTCAACAAACAGACGGTTGAAGCTGTGTTCAGCTTACCGCATCTTATATCAGTTGCACGGAAGTAGCGACTGTAAGTAATCTGCGCACTACAACTGTCTAAGGACAGTGCTAGCAAGCACACTCTGCTTATGAGCAAAAAACAAAACAGGGGAAGTTTTAGGAGTGACAGAGAGAGAGAGAGAGAGAGAGAGAGAGAGAGAGAGAGAGAGAGAGAGAGACGAGACAGAAAAAAGAGAGAGAGCGAGTTTTGAGATGTGAGAGATTTGTGACGTTTAGCGTGTTTGGAGTGTGTAGTTAATGTGTTGTCTTGTGTAGTTAGTGTGTAGTGTTGTGGATAGTTTTGTGTTGTGTGTCAGAACAATGAGGCGACTGCTGTCTCCAGGTAGAAACAGGAGTGATACACCTGCTGCTGTCAGACCTGCAGGTATCAGGCTGTGATGTTCTCCTTTATAGTGGACAGAAATTATTTTTTGGAGTGGCACAAATAATTTGTGTGGCATCTTATTGAATGCAGAACAGCTGATTGTTCTGTAAATAGTTTGAAATGGTTTTTAAAAAATAGGTAAAAGGTAAATGGATGCAAATAACTTTGTTGTTTGCAAAACTTGTGCATAGATTTTAAAACTGACAATTTATATTTGCATTTAAAGTTATGAAATATGATTCAATAAACATGTTTGTGGTTGTTACAGTAAAAATATAACTTTTTCTACTCTGATTTTATGTTATTTGTCTGATTTTAGATCCATCCATCCATCCATTTTCATCCGCTTTGTCCGGGGCCGGGTCACGGGGGCAGCAGCCTAAGCTGCATAGCCCCTGGAATCCCTGTGACACGATAAGGTAGCGATTCAAGGAGGGGTGATTTTAGATCAATTGTGTTAATACAGTATGTAAAAATGAAAACATGAACTGTAAATTCAGACACGTGAGGTTGTGCTGAAAAGAATGATACCAAACAAGGCAAAGTAAATAGTTTTTAAAGGTAGAAATGTAGGAGGAAAATCAAAAGTAGTTAAAAATGGCCAATTATACCCTGGACCCCAGAGGGATAAACATTTTTTTTTTAAAGTAACGCAATAGTTACTTTTCAAGTAATTAATTACTTTTAGAATATTGTATACTCAGTTACTTTTTTGAAGA
>NW_024583286.1:95702-103772 GCF_018398535.1 Haplochromis burtoni | reverse complement strand
AGTAACTAGTAACTATAATTAATTACTTTTTCAAAGTAACTTGCCCAACATTGAACAAAACAGCCTGGTGGTAAATAAAAAGAAAACCTGAAACCCTGACACATACAACGAGTTGATTGGGATATTTGGCTCCATGTTAACAAAACATCTGGGAAGTAGGTACACAGATGGTGAGCTAGGTGACAAATCTCTGTTTGTCGACTATAATAAATGTTGTTGCCCTTGCTAGTTGGCTTCAGAAATAATGGCCAGTTTAACCTATTATTTGTACTCTATTAATGTGCAAGGTCAGTTAAGTGTTAGGACAGACAAAGCCATCCACCATTAGCAGATGTCAGTGTTGCTGTCTATGACAGGAAGTTATAAGCAATGAAGAAAGACATTAAGATAGATGCTGGAAGCTCATGACAGCAATGCTAAGCATTATATCCAAAGCACAATGTGCCTATTATTTTAAAATATAAGAAATGGGTTCCAATGGCTCTTTAATACATAGATGTGGGACAGCTTCATATTTAAAAGTGTCTGACTACAGTTGTTTAATTTCTCTGAACTCATATTTTCAGATGACTGAGTGAAAAAAAAGCTCTGTCTAAAAGCACAAAGTTATTTACTTACATATTACTGTTATATTGATGTTTTCCTGCAGGGTATTGTTCATATGTTTTGCTGTACAGACGTACTGTCCAGAATGTCCAGTTGTAGCATTAATTATGGAGAGTGTGGCTGATCCAGTGTCATTGTGCAGGGTTATATCAGAACCAAGTTTAGACCACATAATCAGAGATGGAGGAAAACTTTCAACACTGCAGGTCAGGTTCAGAGTTTCACCCTCCTTCACGTTTGTGCCCCCTGTGATGTTAACTTCCTTAACATCTGTTACACAAAAATACAAATTACACAATAATGAAACTTCTCTTTTTCTCTTTCCAGCAAGACCAGTTGACCAAGAGAGCACACTGCTTTCAAAAGAATTCAGCATACAAAGTTATATAGTGAAAATACTCACAGTTTACTTTTAAAGTTGAACCCCCCTCCGTAATTTTTTCCCCAGTGAAGCGGATTTTACAGGTGACATTGGTGTTGTGGTGTTCAGCAGAGGAGTTGAAAGTCAGAGTTGAAATGTGTCTTTGTGTGAAAGCAGTTAGAGTTTTAGTCCTGAAAGAAGTGCTGCTTCCTGTAATGTAAGATTCAGTCCCTCCTGCTCCTCTCCATGTCCAGGTGATTTCAGGAGCAGATCCAGAGCAGAGACCAGGAGCAACACAGGTCAGTGTGGCCTGCTGTCCCTCTGTCAGTGTGGGAATCTTAACTCTGGGTTTCTGGCTAAGACCTAGTGGAAACATAGAACGTAAGAATAATCTGGTTAACTGCCTGAAGTTCATCAACTACTTATATTTTGGCTTAAATTATAGGAAATTATGTTAAACAGGTAGATGTGGAACATAAAGTGTTGTATTTCGTTCTAACAGCACACAGGGGTAAATAAATGTGCAAAATCACTTCATACTTGAGACAAAAAATTTATAAATAAAGTAGTACAAAAACCAATATTTATTCTCAACATCCTTTTTTTGATTTGTTTGTACCTTCAACTGAGACAGTTGTCGTTTGAATAGATGCAAATCCATCTTCTCTCCGATTCAGTTCACCATTAACTCTGATCCGATACAATCCAGAATCCGACTCTTTGAGATCATTAATGATGATGCTGCAGTTGTTCTGTCTTATATCAGGCTCTAAGAGTGACACACGTCCTTCAAAGCCATACTGAACGCGGATGTTTTTATTGGTGTGAAATATTATTTGATGATCATAGTCACATCTTGAATATGCTTCACATTTGTACCAAACTATATGTTTGGGTGTAAATCCAAAACCAGTAGCGAAAGAACACGGGATCACAACACAGAGTCCAGCCTCTGCTGTTAGTGTCTCACTAAGTGTGATGCAGTATTGTCCAATGCATTGTTGTGATGTGCCTGTTAATACAAAGGAGGAGGTAAAAAAAGAGGAAAAGAATATTTGGTTCATCTGAATAGTTGTATAATGCACAAGTCAGGTGACAGTGATCTTACTGATTTATGTGAACTTTAAATTCTGTTACATGAATTTATACTTATAATTTGATTGCATGTCAAAAAAACACTTTTACTCTACACACACATGCACACGCACACACACGCACACATAACCGCATAAAACAAAACACTAATAAAGCAGAATTAGAGGAATATAAAGAAGAAGAATCAAACCTGTTTCAGCACACACACACAAAAGGAAAGTCGCCCAGATCAGAACAAACATCCTGACTTGATTCTCGGCACATTCAGTTTCTCCCTCCAGAGACAAACTTTATTGCAGCAAATGAAGTAAAGAGAGATTAGAACAAAGGAAATGCAACATTTTACGTCACACATCGCAATACAGGATGTTGCATGCTTGGTTATTCCATAGTTATGTACCAGTTTTACCGACTGTGCCAACACCACTACCCTAAAGTTTTTATGGTAAACACACACAAAGATCTGTTCTCAAAAGATTCAAAAGGTCAACAAAAGCACTATTACAAAACAAACTGTTAGAACTGCATATTCTCTGTCGTATTCCATGTAACTTTAGGTCATCTGTATCATTTCATGAATTCAAGAAGTGGCTTCCGTCTAGCAAGTTTTTTGACCAGCACAGTTCACACTTTTATATAATCCTGCGGCTCATTTAGTGTTTTAAAATATATTTTCCACAAAAAACATTAAATGTTTGTTTTTTTTACCTCTTTTCTCTGGTCTTTCACCACTCCTCTCTCCACCGTGATCTCAGCTGACCTTTATCCTTGAAGTTTCTCTTTCTCGCTTCTCTATTTTCTTTCTTCCTTCTTTTTACAACAGGATTTCAGGAAGTGTGAGTACATGTTCAAATTGAATTAGGGCAGACCCACTTTTATGAAGTTATTATTTTATATCGCACTATATATGCTCTAATAAAAAAAACTCATCAAGTAATGAAAAAACAAACCTTTATAAAAACAACAAAAAGATGCTCCATGACTGAAACTTTATAAAGATAGGTTGTTGCTGAGCACTGGAAAAAGTTAAGTAGGTTTAGTTCCAGGTTTGTTAGATACAATGAATACAAAAACAGGTGCAAGAGAAAAAGAGAAAAAGGCAGGATATGTGAGAGTCTCGGACATTGACAGAAGTATTTTTTGAATGTTAAATTCATGAAATACTCTCAGTTTGGTTATGTTCCTTAGATTTTGGTTTCATTGGTTTGGTTTGGTTGCTAGTGTGATTGTTTATGTCTTCAATACTTATATAACAATAACTATTTTAATGGTTTTGGGTTTATGTTTTCTTTTGATTTGCCTTCTGTTTATTTTGTCTGTGAAGGTTCTCAGTCATCCAGGGCATTCTAGTCTAAGGAGCTTGGAAAGAAAGGCATCTCGACTTCTTTAGCTTTTTGAAGACGTTTCACTTCTCATCCGAGAAGACTTTCCAGTTCTAAGAGCAAATGGTGGAGAGTCCCAGATTTTAAACCCTATGGGAATGTCCCCCTGTTTTATGGGCACCCTATTGATCCTCTACCTAATCAGACAAGCTGTGGTCGCAAATTTTGAAGCTATCCTGATAACCTTATCCCACCAACGATGTGGAGATTCAACTTTTTTTTTTAGATCCACTTAAAATCAAGCACTCAAAAAGATGCTCTGGAAAAAAGTAGAATTCTTGGAACTGAGTTTAATACATTGAATCACATGAACAGCAGGAAAAATACATACAGACATTTAGCAAGAGAATTACATAGCAGAAAGCAAGCAAAGCAAAACCCGGGGTGTACAGCCTTAAGCACAGACAGCAGAGCAACACAGAGACGGACAGAGAGTAAAGCAGCAGGAAAAAAGTGCTGGGGGTGTCATCTGGTCCCCTAATATATAGGGACCAGTATCCCCGCCCCCTGCTGCTGGGTAACTTTCCCACTCGTCCTGAATCGTCCAGAGGCCAGTCAGGACCCTTTGGCTTTTTCTTATCACAGTTGGGCTAACCCTAACCCAAACATCGCACATTAATCCTAATTATTATATCTTACACAGCAAGTGGCCCAATCTGATCTTATACAATATGTTACATGCATAACATGGTGATTCTCATATATAAAAACACTTTATTGTAGGTTTACGGCGTGTGTGTGTGTGTGTGTGATTATATCATATGATATTTTATCATGACGTGTTCAAGATCTCTGTTACAGTGTTACTGTTTTGTCTATAAAAATGTTGTTGTATTTACATGATTAGATGCTATCAACCTACATCAACCCTATGAGCAACAGAGGTGTGGACTCGAGTCACATGACTTGGACTCGAGTCAGACTCGAGTCATTAATTTTATGACTTTAGACTTGACTTGAAAAAATGTTCTAAGACTTGTGACTTGACTTGGACTTTTACACCAATGACTTGGGACTTGAATTGGACTTGAACCGGTTTACTTGAAAAGACTTGATATTTTACCCCAAATATAAAATTTAACATGCATATTATATAGAGATTGAAAATGTGACGTCATTCACGGGTAGAACCGCAAAGGATTCTGGGAACTCGTGGCAAGAGGTACTAGCGCACGCAGGCTTTCAATTGAAATCAGTTACACAGCGATAAAAAGAAACACAAAAATGGCAAGAAGCTGTTGTATTATTAACTGCAATAGCCGGTCGCATGACAGCCACGGGAAGCCGACGGGTAAAGAGATCGGTTGTTATCGGATTACGTCGTTGAAGAGAAATTGTTCGAGCCATGTTTCCGAAGTAACAAAGACGCGACGGATGGCCTGGATTGCAGCCATTCAAAGATCAAATATAACGTCCCAGAACACTCCAGCTCACAGGTTAGTCTGCTCCAAGCATTTACACGAAGGTCAGTGTTTTTTAGTACTTAATACGTCATTTTCATAACATAATTGGTGATATAGGTTACAAGCAAGTCTGGCGCTGAACAGAAATTGTCGCGCTATGCTCCTTTATTTATTGTGCATAAATAGTGAATTGTCCTGACACAATATTGCGTTTCGCTTCTGTTATTATGGTACATTGACAAAAACATATACTTTTATTCACAGGATAAAACAGTTGTTTTGTATCACTAATTGCCCAGTACGATTACAGCATACAGTATTATTGTCACTGCTACATTTCTGTGATGCTACCAGAAATTATTTCCACTACTAATTAATTACCATTGAGCTCAAAGGTCCTATTAATAAACGGTTAACGAATGTGTATTTATGACGACGATTTGTGAGACTGGTAAACTTATGATACGTACGATGGTCTTTCGTTCTACACGGTGCATTTCAAGGTCCTGCACCCATCCGTCGGTAAACTGTACCTGGGCTTGTTGCAGTGACCTGAAGTTACTAAACTTCATGAGTGTATGCACTCACTCCAAGAACCGTATAATTATAAATATGCATATAAATATGCTACGATGAGATAGCTGACTTCATCTAACTAGCAAATGTTGTCCAGGCTACGTTGGTGATGCAGTTTTTTTTAATGTGTATGATATTTTTGTCATGCGATTTTAAAGCCGGTCCTACAACCGCATCCAAGAATAACATGCAGCTTATCTCAGAACTGTCGGTGAAAATTATTCTTGGAGCTAGGTTTAATTGAGCTGCATTTTAAAGAGGTGCAATTTCACAATTTGTGTATATTTTCTAAGTTCACTATTTTGTCATGTGTTGAGAAAAACACAGATTTTAAAATTACATGGTCTAATATTTACATTTAGCATAACTGCAACATTTTTTTCGTTTTTTTTTTTTAAAGACTCGAAAGGACTTGAAATTCAAAGTTTCAGACTTGTGACTTGACTCGGACTTTTACACCAGTGACTTGAGACTCGACTCTGACTTGCCTGACATTACTTGAGACTTGACTTGAGACTTGAGGATAAAGACTTGAGACTTACTTGAGACTTGCAAAACAATGACTTGGTCCCACCTCTGCACCTTAATAAACCATGTGCTTAAGACTCTATGTGAAAGTGCAGTGCAGATAGATATACAGTTTATATAGTTATTTTGTTTTTTAGTTTTGTGTATTTTCTAGTTGATTCTGTTGTTCTTAATATTCAAGCAGTTTTGTATCTTCAACTTGTATCAGGTCTTTCTTAGTCGATTAGCTCCTGTTGCTTTTTTTAAATTTTGGCTTCTGTTTGATAGTTTGTGAGTTTGTCCAAGCTTCCCCAGTATCCTCTTATACTGTGTCTTCAATGTTGGGGTTGTTACTCTAAAAAACTCTAAATTATTGCACATTACTTGTTACAATTATTAAAAGTAATGCAGCACATTAGTTAACTACTTGTCAGAAAAAGTAATTTGTTATACTACTTGCTACATTACTTTTGCATTACTTAGCAATGATAAATATGCAGAGAAAGAAAAAGAACATATTATAATATGTAAATACTGTTAAAGAACGTTCTGTGTAGAGTTCATGATGTGTGTGAAGGATCTATAATGGGTTACATAATTTCACGAATATATATTTAGTGTTAAAAATGTCTTTATTTGAAATGTACATGTGTAAAGTGTAAGAGCTAGTTTTTCGTGAGAACACCCTTGTGGACCAATTGAGAAGGACAAGAACTGAACTTTGAATCACAATTATCCATCAAAATGTTTTTCTTAAAGTCATGATGACTGAATGCGACAGCCTCATCTGTTATCTTACCTTCACTACTTTATGAAATGTTTATACATAAAATGAATATTGCATGGATTTGCACTACCATGAGTTGACCAACATGGCTGCTTCTTTCATGTTTCAACATTAGGGATCTGTGTATCAACTTTTTGACAACAAATCAGCTTTACTAAGAAGCCTCTAGAATAAGTTTTCTCATCATTACTATCAAACAAATACTAAATGTCTACTTAATGTATACTAGTGTCTGTGTTTTAGGAAGAAACTCTCCTCCTGGCAGGGTTGTTGCATCACAGACTCAATCATATTCCCTTCAAAGAACAGAATTTTTTTTGTGCCAATTAAAATTCATTAGCATTTTGTAAAAATCTGCATTACTAAAATTCTATTCTAATATAAAAAGAAAGAAATAAAGATGTGTTGTTGTTTATGTAAAGGGAATACTTAAAGCGATTTTAGGTGTCCGCATTTTGCTCATTTGCTGGTTCATTATTAGATTTTGAATAACTAAAATAAGTTAAAAAGCTGTAATGTATTTAAAAAAAAAACATGGATTTTTAAAAATGAACATTGCTGCAGCACTTCTTCTCTAACAGCTTATAGTTTAATCATACACATGTGAGCCACAGTTCATGTACTAAGCAGTCCACAGATTAATATACAATGACCTTAAACTTTTAAACATTACTTGTTTATTCCTCTTCTAATTCATCTGTTTTCAGTAAGTTTGTCTTTTGTGAAGATTATGTAAAAATTATTTTATTGAATTTCAATGAACTTGCTTTCAGCTAGGATGTGCATATTAAAGGAGCAAATGAATTTTGACATACAAGTGGCCCTCTTTCTTTAAAATTACAGAACCTTGAAGCAGGATGAGCCCTTAAGGACAACAAAATACTGCAACTGTAATCTAGTCCCTGTTACTGTTTCCATTTCTGATTTCCCATCAGCATTATTTTTTTTATCATGACGTTGCTCTGTGACCACATAAATCTGATGATTTTGATGTGTTTGAATTACACAGATTTTTTTATTTTTTATGTTTTTAAAAAAAAAAAAAAAGAATAGCCTGTACTACAAGCAAGTTGTTCAGGAGCAGTGTTTGCTTTGAAAGAGAAAACACACATCCCTTTAGGGTTATGTCAGCAAGGGTATCCGGTGTAAAAATCTGCCAAATCAAACATCACATACGCCCCCTGAAGAAACCCCTTCTAAATGTGAGACTCTGTGAGTCTGTTTTTGCACATATCTTAAGGAATAACTGCCTGACACTTGTCCAAAAAAGCTGTAAAGTTCAACAGGTTTCACAACATTGTAAAGAAATGCAATTTTTCTAGCTGCCCACAGAGGTCGACAAATGTGCAAAAA
>NW_024583286.1:92083-94974 GCF_018398535.1 Haplochromis burtoni | reverse complement strand
GTCATATGATTGTTTGGGTTTTTTTCTCTGTATGTATTATTGTAGGGTCTACTATACAATATAAAGCTCCTTGAGGTGACTGTTGTTGTGATTTGGCGCTGTATAAATAAAATTGAATTGAACTGAATTTGTGGGAGAAGCAGGTGAGAAAATAGGGGCTACACCCTCATAGATGGGCACAGGAAAACACAGTGCCCAAGTCAGAAAACACCCCCCTATGAGCAAGCACTTTGGCGACAGTGGGAAGGAAAAACTCTCTTTTAATAGGAAGAAACCTCCGGCAGAACCAGGCTCAGGGAGGGGCAGCCATCTGCTGCAGCCTTTCTCAGTGGTCTTCTGCAGCCAGTGATCCATCAATGGCAATCAGCAGAATGACATTTAAGACAAGCTCAGCCCTTCACTCTGTTGTCAGCTACCTCACGGTGGTAGCCAGGCTTTCATGCTAGTTGTTGTTCATGTTTTTTAAATAAAACTATAATTTTTTTTTTTAGAAAAGCAAACAAAACACCACATTTTCAAAAGGTTTGGCAGGTGTTTTCTCGTTTGTTTGTTTGGGTTTTTTTGTATTACTTAAACATTAAGTGGTAATCCAATGAGTGCCGGCAGTGGCCCACAGCTCAAGTTTGAGACCCCTGATTTAAAAAGATTGTTGCCTCTAATTTGTACCTGTGGATCATTTCTTAGGAAAAGTTCAAGGTAGAGTAGTAAACTTTTTTTGTGTCATTTTCCAGGTGATATATTCATCTCTGTAATTATTCCTCTGCCTGACTTTCTGGATATTTGGCTGATAGTCTTTTCTTTTCATAATTTCTACCTTGTCATGCTGTCAAACTCAGTGCTGACATCATTGGATGATCATGCTGGCCTTCTCAGAGCCAATCAGCATCCGTTTTGTGTGCTATAAATCTTAGTGGTCTTCTGTTGTTCTGCCTTTCAGACTCCTTTATTTACAATTTTAATGGACTCTATGTATAAGTTGAAATAAAAAGTGTAGTTTATTACATATAAAACATTCCCTACAATGCAATGTAAAAAATAACAAAACAATAACAGACTGCCATTACAACAGCACAGCTTTCTGAAACTTGTGACTGGAAATCTGATGCCTGACTTTTCAGTTTATATGTTGTGCAAGAACATCATAATCTGGTGACACATCTGCTTTTTGCAGTGACATGTAGGTTCTCTCCTCCTGATGTACGTTCACTTTTTTTCTTGAATTCCTTTGATGAGAAGAAACAGAACCTCATTATTGTCTAAAACTCTTGACTGCATTCAAAGAGTCAAACATACATGTGGAGAAACATACCAGAGGAACCATATGTAGGTTATGCAGAAGGCATTCAAAGTGAGAGATACACCAGCAACAATCCAGGGAAGAACTGTACTGTAAGAACCACAGTGTTTCACACAAGCTGCTGTAAGACAGAAGAGAACACATGCAAACACACATACACACCAAACACACACAGATAGATATAATAAATAATAAATAAATAATTTCCCCCAGGGATCAATAAAGTATTCTGATTCTGATTCTGATTAAAAATGTATATGATTATATATTGATATATATAAATTATGTTTCCTGGAGCCACAGCTGCGAGGCTAAACATCTCCCTGCAGGTTGCCAACCTCTGCTCTAAATTCATACTGTTGTGTAGCTACTGTAGATATCTCTGCACCGCTGACTGATGCGTAGTGTGCACAATGTTGTTGTGATATTTTGTTTATTGCAAATGTTTCCTTTGATTTGCACAGTTTGGATCTTTGAAAACTCTGAAA
Source organism: Haplochromis burtoni (assembly GCF_018398535.1). Lineage (NCBI taxonomy): Eukaryota > Metazoa > Chordata > Actinopteri > Cichliformes > Cichlidae > Haplochromis > Haplochromis burtoni. The sequence continues at coordinate 93,189 of NW_024583286.1, read as the reverse complement.
ACACATGATCAGAAATATAAACAATGTAATAACCAAGGTAAAATATGATTTTTAGTGAAAATATTAACTTCACATTCAACATTGGTATGATGTACTGTCACATTCTGCATGACAAGTGTAGCTGAGACAGTGTTTTGCCCTCATTAACACTTATATTCCCATTGAGCTAAAGTTTCCATTTGTCTGTGACACACATTCGGTTTATTAAGGAGGAAAAATATCTCAAATACTTAGTATATATATATAAAGAAAAGAAAAGAAAAAAAAGTAAACAGCCTGGTGGTAAATTAAAAGAAAACCTGAAACCCTGACACATACAACGAGTTGATCAGGATGTTTGGCTCCATGTTAACAAAACATCTGAGAGGTAGGTACACAAACGCTTGGCTAGGTGAAAAATGTCTATTTGTCTACTCTATAAATGAATGTTGCCCTTGCTAGTTGGCAAGATAAATATTACTACTTATTTGTACTTTATTAATGTGTAAAATCAGTTAAGTGTTAGGACAGAAAAAGCCATCCACTATTTTCACCTGACTGAAAAAAGCAGTTTACTTACACATCACTGTTATATTGATGTTTTCCTGCAGGGTATTGTTCATATGTTTTGCTGTACAGACGTACTGTCCAGAATGTTCAGTTGTAGCATTAATTATGGAGAGTGAGGCTGATCCAGTGTCATTGTGCAGGGTTATATCAGAACCAAGTTTAGACCACATAATCAGAGATAGAGGAAAACTTGCAACACTGCAGGTCAGGTTCAGAGTTTCACCCTCCTTCACATTTGTGCCCCCAGTGATGTTAACTTCCTTCACATCTGTTACACAGAAATAAAAATGACATATTAATAAAACTTCTCTTTTTCTCTTTCCTGTAAGACCAGTTGACCAAGAGAGCACACTGCTTTCAAAAGAATTGAGCATACAAAATTATATAGTGAAAATACTCACAGTTTACTTTTAAAGTTGAACCTTCCTCCGTAATTTTTTCCCCAGCAAAGCGGATTTTACAGGTGACATTGGTGTTGTGGTGTTCAGCAGAGGAGTTGAAAGTCAGAGTTGAAATGTGTCTTTGTGTGAAAGCAGTTAGAGTTTTAGTCCTGAAAG
>NW_024583286.1:65969-91438 GCF_018398535.1 Haplochromis burtoni | reverse complement strand
ATCATAGTCACATCTTGAATATGCTTCACATTTGTACCAAACTATATGTTTGGGTGTAAATCCAAAACCAGTAGCGAAAGAACACGGGATCACAACACAGAGTCCAGCCTCTGCTGTTAGTGTCTCACTAAGTGTGATGCAGTATTGTCCAATGCATTGTTGTGATGTGCCTGTTAATACAAAGGAGGAGGTACAAAAAGAGGAAAAGAATATTTGGTTCATTTGAATCGTTGGATTAATTTATGATGAATTCTACTTCAAGAATGAATACTTATAATCTGAATGCATTTCAAAAAGACACTTTTAATACACACACACACACACACACACACACACACACACACACACACACACACACACCTGCACATATAACCGTATAAAACAAAAATGATAAAGCAGAATTACAAGATTAGAAACAAGAAGAATCAAACCTGTTTCAGCATTACTGACTCTTATACACAAAAAGAAAGATGCCCAGATCAGAACAAACATCCTGACTTGGTTCTCAGCACTTGTATTCTCTCCCTCCAGTGAGAAACTTTATTGGAGCAAATGAAGTAAAGAGATATTAAGGGAATTCAACATCTTACATCACACATTGTAATAGAGGATGTTGCATGCTTGGTTATTCCGTAGTTATGTATGCCTACATCATTACCCTAAAGTTTTTCTGGTAAACAAAGATCTGTTCTCAAAAGATAAATGACCAAAGCAAAATATTTTTTAAAGCTCAACAAAAGCACTAATACAATAAAAACTGTTACTACTGTATTTTATTTAACTTCAGATCATCTGCATGATTTAATGAATTGGAGAACTGTGAACAGTGGATTCTCAAACTAACACATTTTTTGACCAGCACAGTCAACACCTTTATACAATATTGTTTAGTGTTTTAAAGATATTTTGAAAAAAACATTAAATGAATGGTTTTTTTTTACCTCTTTTGTCTATTTCTTCTTCACTCTTCTATCCACAGTGAAACTCTGCTGACTTTTAATCTTCAAGCTTCTCTTTTTCCTTTCTTCCGTATTTTTACAGCAAGATTTCAGGAAGTGTGTGATACATTCAAACTGGATTACGACACATTCACTTTTATGACGTTATCTTATGTGCACACAAGTGGTCCGCAGGTGCGCACAATAAAAGACGCGCACCAGATAAGAACGTTTGCGTACATAGGATTTTCTGGTTGAGGACAGACATTTGTTTAGATCTCGAAGATGTCGAAGAAGTAAGCTCCTTTAAGCAATTACTTTTGTGTTCCTTCACCTCCAAAGAAATGTCAGAAGGAGCCCGAACCGCAACAAATGATGAACGCACAGAGATGTGGTGCAGAATATGCCGTGAAAATCCCAGCAGACAAAAACAGTGACTTTTATATGTACGCAAACGCACGTTGCAACTTCTTATCCGGTGCGCGTCTTTTATTTTGACAGCGAATGCGCACCACTTATGTGCACCCCTATAACACTATATATGCTCTATATTATATACTAAAATAGTCATCATCAACTCATAATTACAAAAAACCCCAAACTGAAAAAGTTTTTCAACTTTGAATTCATGTTTATTATTAAATATTCTCTGTTCGGTTATGTCTCTTTGGGTTTGTGGTTTTGAATTCTTAGCAAGCGGTTCAGATTTTCATTATTTCTCTGGAAATTATTTGCCTTTTTTTAAAATATAGTTTTAGGTTTCAGTCAGAGTCAGTTTGCATGTCCCTGCTTTCTGCTAAATTATTTTATCCCCCCCCCCCTGATTTTTAGACCTGCATGTTGAAACAGTCTGCAGTGAAAACAAGCATAAAATCAGAAACTGATTGCAATGACATGGTCCTGGGTCTGTTTTCCAGTTTAGGTTATTTAAGTATTATAAATTCCTGGCTTGCCTAATGTTTATGTTGACTCTTGTATGTGTCCCTCTTACTCAATGTAGTTACCCTCTTAGCAGCTGCCTTGGTTTTATTCCCCCCTTTGTCTCAAGCCCAGTGCACTTCCTGTTTTATTTTGGTAAGTCTGCTATCTATCCCTTTGTCCTTTGTCAGTTCACTTTCTCCAGCTCCAGTGCTCTCTTTCCATAGTGTTTATTCTCCGATTTCTGTGAGTAGAGGTTTTCAGTTCCCTTTTGTATTTTGTGTTTCACCTTTTTCGTATTTTGGTCATCAGCCTAAATAAACGGCCTGTTTGTTTCACTCAGTCTGTCTGTGAGATTACATTTGGGCCCTCCACTAAATACCTATGACATGTGATCCTGTATTTGCTTGTGTTACACAATTCAGACTGCTACAGCATGAATAGGTGTTCTGACTTTGATTAAACCACCAGACATGGTGCAGCAGCACCAGGATCACAACTCCACAGTATCTGACTTGTCATGTACCGCTGCTGGTTTACACTGCCCCCTATTGGTGAATGGTGTGAAGGGTAGAGGAGAAAAAAAACTCACTACAAACAAAAGTGTCAAATCTCACTGGGTTTTTTTTTGTTTGTTTTGTTTTGTTTTTTTTCTCAGTTTTATATGTTAGGGTTTTTTTTACCCTACAATATTAAATGCCTTGAGGCAACAGCGATTTAGCTCTGTATAAATTAAATTTATGTCATTCAATTTTAAATGCCACTGGAACAATATGGTGGATACCCATGCCAACATAACATAACGAAATTTCTTACAAGCTGGAGGTTTTCAGAGAAAAGAAAATACATGACCGTAGATATGAAGTTTGGTAACTGGGAAAAATACATTACTGAGAACAAAATACTGAGAACAAAATACTGAGAACAAAATATCAAGTAGCTGCATGGTAAAAAAGGGCAACTTTTATTCGTAAATAAATGTACACACTTTTATATCTTTTCAATGTTTCTGACAAGACAATCTCAGGGTGGGCATTTGTCATCTCAACAATAAAACAGGAAAAAATCATTCCCCAACACATAGACTTAAGACTAAGATTAAACTGAAGATTTTAATATAATAAAGACATATCTAAAATTTGTATCAACTGTGGCATTTTTCTAAAATAACATGCTATTTCAGATAATTTGAGAGACAAGCTGACACTGGAACATTTGATTATTTATTCTTTGAAACTGAAAAACCATATTGGCCACAAGCACTTTTTCCTGACAAGATGGAGATTTAAAACAAATACTTATCCTTATATCCGTCTTCCTTTTCTGGAAAACAGTCTTTTATCTCCAGTACCACCACCTCCTCCTCTTTCACCTTATTCTCCACCATCATCTCCACCTTCTTCTTGTACTACTTTCTTAATTTGAGCATCATTTATCACTTTCCTCCTTATTGCTTCCCTGGCACTATTTCTTTTCAAAGGGATAAATTAGTGTCAGCATACTCCACTTCTTTTGGTCCACTGTTTAAGATCAGAGTCTGATTTTCTTCTAATAGGGAACCATCATATACCTGTTAGATAGAAAGTAAATAATATTAGTTGTTCATTTCTATCTGATATCTTTACATTCTTTTGTTATTAAATTGTTGTGACTTTTTTTGGCCTGATAATCAACTTGATGCAACGTCGAATCTTGAATTACTGTCATGCTTTGCAGTTTTTGTGTTTGTTGTTTTTGATCATGGCTGTTAAAGATGCATGTTTGCTCATTTATAGGTTCATGATTAGATTTTGGTTCACCAGAATAAGTCTGCAGGTTTCAGTGTTATAAAGCACCTCTTTTCCTGCTTAGTCTGCAAGTCCAGTCTGCTATGATTAGTGAATTTGTTTGGTTGGCACACAACCATAATTGTACTGTATCTGTAGTCATAACTCTATGAGCATGGGTAACAAAACGTTATAGTTTGACCATACACATTTCAAACTGAATCCCAACACAATTCATAAAAATGTTTTAACACTTGCAAAGTAACTGGCATTATGAGCAGTTATTTCTCTTCTAACGCATATGTTTTCAGTTGATCTGTTAGTGAAATTATGCACAAATTAACTTTCTCAATTTGAACTAAACTTGGCGGACAGACAAATGGTGGGTATGTAAAAGAAATCAGTTCATTGTGGAATGAAAATGGCCCATTTCCTTTCAAATTGTAGAAACCTTTTTTACAGTTCAAAAGAAACTTCTTTCAATGCTTAAAAAGTTAAAACTTCACTATAATCCTCATGCAGTACTTGTTTAATGGTTTCAAATTGGTTTTAATGTTTTTAATTTCAAAAGCTTTGGATCTTTGCAACTTTGCAGACTTTTAGTAGTACAAAAACAATTACGAAATATTAATCAATAAAGTGTAAATATGGCCACTTCATCATTCTAGACATGTGAGCAAAAACTCATATATTACCAGTTATATTAAAAAAAATGCCACATGAACATCACTACCTGTGGATCATCTTGACGTCTGTCCATCTCCAAAGTCTCATGAAGGTTTCCAGAGCTCTTCTGTTTTTTTCTGAGAATTATATTTTTTAAGAAGCAAATTCATGTTCAACCTTATTTACAGAGAAAACCTAATAATAATTAGAAAAGTAAATGCCGTACCTGTAATACTTTTTGGCCAAAAAGCAAACAACTGCTGTAAGAAGTGTCCCAATCAAAAAGGCAATGATGACTTTTAGGTATCCCTTGCTTAAATCTAACGGTTGCTCTGCACTCAAAGGAACAACATGGAAAAAAGCACATTTTTACCTTATTATATTTTGCACAAGTTAAATGTTTTCTTATGTGTTACTAAAAAAATAATTGTTGCGGTCAAAAATTGTTTATTTGAAAACATACCATATTTTTTAGAGTTGTTGTGGATTGTGAATTTTTCTTTAGCTTCTTCATTTCCATTGTTACTGACACATTCAAGAGTGATGTTGCCATGCTTTTCTACATTTAGGCTGACAGTGCTGTTGACTGTGTCATTTGACACAGCAGTAATGACAGAGTACTCAGTGTTGTTCTTGAGGGGCAACCACTGGATGGTAGGTAAAGGAAACCCTTCAATGATACACACACAGGTCAAGACCTGTGACTGAAGCACACATCCTGAACCATTTTGAATATTTGATAGCCCTGTAAAAAGAAATGCCAGATCATAAAAAAAAGTAAATTGTGAGTTTGGTATGAATATGAATTTCAGATTCAAGATTAGTGCTGTCTACTTACAAGTCACAGTCACACTGACATTTACGGTCACAATTGTGTCCAGATGTTTTGCAGCACAGATGTACTGTCCAGAATCTTTTGCTATCACATTTGGGATGAAAAGTGTTGCTGATCCAGTGTCATTGTGCAAATTAGCGTGAATTCCACTCTGAAGATTTGTGTTGTCACTAACTTTTTTCCACCCAATAAGAGCTGAAGGGATACTTTCAACACTGCAGGTCAAATTCAGAACATCTCCCTCATTAAGAGTTGTATTCCCAGTTATCAGTGGTCTCCTTTTATCTGTGGAACAGAATTCAGCAATTTATAATATGGAGGGCGAAAAAAGAATTATTCAAGATAACCTTTAAAGAATCATGAAAGACTAAGTTTCCTTGTTCCTCATACTGCTCTCCACGATTCACATCCCAACACTAAAAGAGGGAATATCCTTGGGAATAGAAGTAATATTGGTATCTCATCCATAATTAGATTTCAATTCACTTGTATTTCTCTTTTCCCAATTCAAACATTGAAGGCAAATCACACTCTGTGCTATGGAACGTTTTCTTGAGAGTCAGGTGTTTGGGAATGGAAAGAGAGTACCCAAATGCAGGACACACATACTGACTGACTATGGGCATGGTGTTTATTATAAAGATGGGATGAACAGAACATGGAAGGTTGAACTAAACTGATTAAGTGGGATGAACTGACAACACACATAAGGAATAGGCAATGACGAGACAAGAAACTGAGGGAAACTGAGGGCTTAAATACACTGCATATTGACAATGAATGGAAACAGGTGAGAACACAGCTGAACTAAATATAGTAGAAGATTGGTACTGTCTACTTACAAGTCACAGTCACATCAACATATAAGGTCAGAGTTGTGTCCAGATGTTTTGCTGTACAGATGTACTGTCCAGAATCTTCTGCTGTCACATTCTGGATGACAAGTGTAGCTGATCCAGTGTTATTGTGCAGATCAGTGTAAGTTCCAATATGAAGGTTTGTGTTGGAGATAGGTTTTTTCCACACAATAAGAGCTGGAGGGATACTTTCCACACTGCAGGTCAAATTCAGAACATCTCCCTCTTTAACAGTTGTATTCCCAATGATCAGAGGTTGCCTTAAATCTGTGGAGCAGATTTTAGTAATTTATTTAAGATAAAGAAGGATGAAATGGCTAAAACAAAAATATTGGAATATTCTAATGGATGACAAAACCTTTGACACAGACAGTGATTTTGTACAATACTTTTTCCATGTAGGGGGCATTTTGGCTAGCATGTTTCGGCTTTATTTTTGCCTTGATGATGCAGTGAGGGACACCAATGTCCTCGTTATTTACAGTATGGAGGGAAACAAAATAATTATTCAAGATACCTAAACACAGAAAGTGGGAATATCTTTCGATAAGATGATGTCTGACCATTCTCAAGTATAATAGGGAGCATGTTTTTGTCGGCATGGTTTAAGTTTCCTTGTTCCTCATACTGCTCAGTATTATTCACATCAAAACACTAAAAGAGGGAATATCCTTGGGAATAATAGTTAGTAATGTCATTAATAACATTAATGCAATTAAAATCCATTTTTTAATACAGTGGCAAATCAATCGATAATAAGTTTCCTTGGGGTAGTGTTTAGTACTTACATATGCTGGTAAGGGAGTCATAATTTAGTCTAAACATTTTAGGAAGTGTTTTAATTAATGTGGACTTTTGATGATATGATATTTTGTATTGATGAAGGGTAATAATAAGATCATCTATGTTATCTCTCTTTCAATTTACCAATTCACCTCTATTTCTCTTTTAACAATTCAAAAGTTGAAGGGACATCACACTCTAAATTTTGGAACACTTTATTAAACCTTTAAATAAAAGTATGGCTACTTTTCCAATATATTATAGTGAAATATTAGTGCTGTCTACTTACAAGTCACAGTCACATTGATGTAAGAAATCAGAGTTGTGTCCAGATGTTTTGCTGTACAGATGTACTGTCCAGAATCTTCTGCTGTCACATTCTGAATGACAAGTGTAGCTGATCCAGTGTCATTGCACAGATCAGTGTAAGTTCCAATATGAAGGTTTGTGTTGGAGATAGGATCTTTCCACACAATAAGAGCTGGAGGGATACTGTCCACACTGCAGGTCAAATTCAGAACATCTCCCTCTTTAACAGTTGTATTCCCATTGATCAGAGGTTGCCTTGAATCTGTGAAACACATTTTAGTAATTTATTTAAGAAAGAAAGGATGAAATGGCTAAAACAAAAATATTTTAATATAAATTTAACACCAAAAGAGGGAATGTCTTTCAAAAAACTGTTCCATTGCTCCAGTAGTTTTCCAGAGAAACAATGCCAAATTGTACAGTAGCTGCTCTGGCAGTGCATTGTGGCCTGATAACTATTGTTTTATTTTTGAAAATGTATTTCTATTTTCTTACCCACCTTTATCTTTATGTCATGACATTTAAAACAGGCTTACTGTAACAATACAGATCAAGGTTTTTGGCTACCTATCATGTTTATACAATTATGTGAAATTCTAAACTTTACTAGAAGATTAGTACTGTCTACTTACAAGTCACAGTTACACTAACATAAGAAGTCACGGTGGTATTCAGATGTTTTGCTGTACAGATGTACTGTCCAGAATGCTGTGCTGTCACATTTGGAATGGTAAGTGTAGCTGATCCAGTGTCATTATACAGGTAAGTTCCACTATGAAGGTTTGTGTTCGTACTCATTTTTTTCCACACAATAAGAGCTGGAGGGAAACTTTCAATACTGCAGGTCATATTCAGAACATTTTCTTCTTCTACAGTTGTATCGCCAGTGATCTGAAGTTTCCTTTTATCTGTGGGACACACAAGTAAAGTGGGATGAAACAATGAATGTAATACTAAAAAAAACATTAAAAAAATAACCTTTGATCCATACAGTGATGGCATCCAATATTTTTCACACTGAGGGAAATTTTCTGTTTTGGCTTTATTTTTCTCTAATAGTGCTCGCCACTATAGTCACTGAAACACCAAAAAGAGGTAAAATGGTCTTTCATCTATCAAAAACAATACCGAAGCTGACTAACTGTCAGGTTTATAAACGTATGTGTATTAGTGAACTGCAGATTTGAGAAGATTATTGCCGTCTACTTACAAGTCACAGTTACGCTGACATTTACAGTTAGAACTGTATCCAGATGTTTTGCTGCACAGACATATTGTCCAGAATGTTCTGCTCCCACATTCTGGATAACAAGTGTAGCTGATCCAGTGTCATTGTACAGATCAGTGTTAGTTCCATTGTAAGGATTTATATTGGAAGTCAACATTTTCCAAACAATAAGAGCTGGAGGAAAACTTTCAATACCGCAGGTTAGATTCAGAACATCTCCCTCTTTAACGACCGTTCTCCCAGCAATCTGAGGTTTCCTGTAATCTGTGCAGCACATTTACTTGGTTTATTTAAGGAAGGAGACAATAACATATAACCATTTACCACAAAAATATGAGTGAGCTTCTGCACTAAATTGTAGATGCTAATGTTAACAACAAACTAAACTGATACAGTGTCTTTAACATGTGCACAGTTATTTTCTATCAATCAGCATTTAAAGGACAATTTGATTATTGTAGAATCTCACTGGAGGTTTTCTCTTGAATATACACACAATATTTACAATGTTTTCATTTCTATAACTATATTCATTTTCCAGGAATGTTCTTTATGAAAGTAGTGCTGTCTCTTTTTCAGAAGACCGTTTTAAAAAAAAAAAAATTCTTTAAAAGCACAAAATTGTGAACTTACACATCACCCTTACAGTGACTTTCTCCTTCAGAGTATTGTTCATATATTGAGCCGTACAAACATACTGTCCAGCATGTTTTGTTGTTGCATTTAGGATTATAAATGTTGCTGATCTCAAATCACTTTGCAAGTTTGTGTCAGAACTAAGTCTGGACCACCTAATCAGAGATAGAGGGAAACTTTCAACACTGCAGGTCAGATTCAGTGATTCATGCTCCTTCACCCTTGTAACACCACGTATTTTAACTTCTTTCAAGTCTATGAGTCAAAAAGACAAAAAAAAAATAACTTCCTTACATTTTCCTCCCCAAAAGTTGTACAATTCAACAAGGTTCACAACATTTTATGTTTGTAGCAAAGTACTCACAGTTCACATTCAAGGTTGAAGTCTCTTCTGTAATTGTTTCTCCTGTAAAACTGATCTTACAGGTGACGTTCGTGTTGTGATGTTTAGCTGATGGGTTAAAGGTCAAAGTTGAGACAGGACTCTGTGTTACATCAGTCAGATTCTCAGTCTTGTAATCAGTGCTGTTTCCTGTAATGTAAGATTCAGTCCCTCCTGCTCCTCTCCATGTCCAGGTGATTTGAGGAACAGATCCAGAGCAGAGACCAGGAGCAGTGCAGGTCAGTGTGGCCTGCTGTCCCTCAGTCAGTGTGGGAATCATTACTGTGGGCTTCAGCTTAAAACCTAATGGAAACAATTCATTTTTGATTTTTGGTTATACATTTTGGGTGTTTAAGACTTCAAGCATGTTTTTGTTTTAGTCTACATTTTCATACCTTTTACAGAAACAGTCACTCTTGGAGAGAATGAAAATCCATCAGGTTTTCCATTCAGTTCACCAATAACTCTGAGGTGATATGATCCAGAATCAGACTGTTTTAGCTTATTAATGAAGAAGCTGCAGTTGTTCTGGCTCAGATCAGGCTCCAAAAAGGACACTCGTGCTTTAAACCCAGATTGAACTTTAATGCTGTTGTTGGTGTGAAATATCATGATAGGATTACCACATCTTGGTTCAGATACTTCACATTTATACCAAGCTATATGTTTAGGTGTAAAGCCATCACCAGTCCTATAAGAACACGGGATCACAACACAGAGCCCAGCCTCTACTGTTACTTCTCCCTCATTGAGAGTGACACAGTATCCACTGACACAGTGTTGTCGTCCCCGGGCTGAGGCACCTATTAATGCAAGGGAAATATAAAAAAATAGACAGTTTTTAGTTTCAAACAGTAAAAGATCGTGTCTGATCCTTGATACATTACTACTTGAGACAGTAATAATACTAAATTATCATAAATTCTGGTTGATAATAGATCATTTTTTAATCTGGATAAATGTTATGAAACAGTTTTATATGCAAATGTTAAAAGATTATTGAATATCAGCTGAATTAGGAGGTTACTTAGAAGAAGATACAAACTTATGTCAGCACTGCTACATGTCACAGAGGAAAGCAGAGCTGCCAAGATGAGGACAGACATGCTTGATATCCGATGCTCGACACGTTGAATCTCTTCCTCCACTGGACAAATTTGTATTAATGCTAAAAATAAACATTCGGAAATTACATTAAAGGAAAGACTCCAGCTACAGTCACACATCTCATGAAAGTCACATCTTATGTCACATGCTTATTTATGTTGTAATTATGATGTGTACATCCTTTACCGAGGACTACGGCTGCTCCAAAGACTTAATCTTTATATAGTTAAGCACTTAACAGGACAGTTTTATGTTATCTGTATCAATGTATTATACACAGTTAACTCATAGTTATTACAGCAGTAAGATCAATGATAGTTTAGTATAAAATAAATAAGATAAAAACTGGTTAAATAATATAACAAAATATGGTTCATTTGCAGTTTAAAGTATAAACTTGAAAACCATCTTTACCTATTTTTGTCTTGTTCTTGTTCTCTCTTCTGTCTGAACTGATCTGTGCTGACGTTTTAATTCAAAGTTTCTGTTCCTCACTTTTTTCTATTTCTTCCTTCGTTTTGCAACAGGATTTCCAGATGTTTATCAGCATAACACTGAACTTTACAGACTGACTTTGATAAAGTTATTATTACATCACACATATGTATCATACATATCACATATGTATGATATACATATGTTTCATTTCATTGATTGAATAATTAGTGTTTAGTAGGAAAAATGTTCTTTGAGGAAGTAAAACCATATCATTGTGATTATTGCGTTTTTTTTAAATCTTTTAATTTTTTTATTTTTTTTCTGTGATTTCAACAGAGTAACCCACAAATAGAACAACTATATTGCCATTAATGGGCTTTGTCAAAAACTAACATCTGCATGTATTAAAATGGTAGATTAAATGGAGTAAAATACCCAAAATAAAATAAAGAATGCCACTCAGCATTTCCCCATTTCAGCTGCATACAACATCTCTGCATTTTTTTTTTGTGTAACGTATTTGTATTGTGTGACAGCTGTACTGTGTATTTTAACACCATATAAGGCACTGATGTGCTCGCTGTATCTATGGAAACCTCTTGCTAAGCTTGAGGTGTAACATTGTAAGAATAATGTAACAATTCGAGTGTGTGTGTGTGTGTGTGTGTGTGTGTGTGTGTGTGTGTGTGTGTGTGTGTGTGTGTGTGTGTGTGTGTGTCATTCCAGTCTGACAGCTTGGGGGGAAGAAACTTTTCCGTAGTCCTGTAGTGAGGGCCCGGATGCTCTGGTACTTTTTCCAGAAGGCAGCTTCTAAAATCTCAGATGAAATGCGAATCGTTGGACAATTTCAGATGATCTAAAGTACCCCAGTGACTGACTCAGGGTTTAAATGAACTCTCCTTCTGGAACAGAAAGGCCAGAGTTTCCTTCTTTTCTTTTTTTGAGTTGAACTTTTTTCTTGAGTTCTTGTATAAGAAAATAGAAAAGTGAGGGGAGAATGTAAGATTGCTATAGGGTCAACACGTGTGGTGCTTTTAACTTGGAGCCAAGACACCACATGCTTTAAAAAGAATGAGTGACAATTCCAAGTCAATAGCCAGGATTGCAGTATGTTGGTCTATTTTCTAATACCAATGAGAAAATGTGCTGCTGAAAAGAGCTGAAGTAATCTACAGTAGCAGAGAAAACAAAAGCATGAATAAAATTTTCATGACATTTAAATCTGGAGATGGCTGTTATTGAGAGTGTGGGCTTTTCTCATTTCTCTCACATTTTATGCTTCCATTTCTTTCTTCTCCATCCTTCTGCCTGTAATTTGGAAATTTATCTCAGTGTGTTGCCTTAAAGGAATTCCTAGTTCCTAAAATACATCTGGAGGAGATGGGAATGAGGACCTCTGCAGAAGGAGCTATAAGCAAAGATTAAGCAGCAACTTCAGGGGCTGAAAACTGAAACAAACATAAAAGAGTCACCCTTAGTGAGGATGCAGAGGTGGTCCGCTTATCTGTAAAGTATAAAAGAACCATGACACACCAGGAATATAACGCTAAGGGTTAAAATCATGCGTACGGAGTGTGTTAAGGGTTAATAATATGTGTGGATAAATTAAAAACATAAGCTATAAAAAATATTTAAGGTTATGATCATGTAAAAATCACAGATAATTTTGAGTTAAAAGCAGGATGAGTTTTTTTAAATTTTGTTGTGTCTTTAAGTACAGATGCTGGGTTTGGTTGTACTTGACTTATGTTACTCAAAGATGCCACTAGATGGCGCATACTGCTCAGGATAAATGCAAAACCTTGTTAGAGGCAAGTAAATGAAAATAAATAGTATATGAATATATAAAGAGTGTTGATATTTTGTAGCCATAAAATCAAAAATTGTTTATATTCTTTGCACTTTAAGCACTTGTTGGCCATGTCTTAGAACTGATATGCTTTTCCTGAAGAAAATGTTGCACGCTTTGTTTTGTAGGGAAATACGTTACCATACTGAAAAAAGGGAATTTCATCATTACTGTCATAACCTGATTTTGACTGCTGGAATGAGAAAACTGTTGTTTGAGCAAGCAACTTAAAAACAGCCCCAAATAATATGTAAACTGTAGTGTGCTTGTTGAAAGTGAGCAAGCACAGTGCTTGTAATTTTAAGCTGTAAAGACTTTTGTATATTGTTTTAGGAACCCTTACACGTGCATTGTTATTGTGTACTTAAGGAGTGTTCGGGGACTTTTGACATTAGCATTAGAACCATTGAAGCTAGTTATATCATTAGCTTGAAATAGATTGTTTGGTATAAAACAAATGATTTGGTCAAAATAAACATTCTGACTTGATGAACGTGTCGGATAAAAACTCACAAAGAAAATAAATGATCTTATGCAAGACAGGGAAAAAATAAATTTACTAAGCAAAAAGACGTACATTTTTCAGCAAGAATACAAAGCACAAAAAACATGGTTTAAAATGGCATTTTGTGAAAGCACTAAAAGGAAACTCCAAAGGTCATTTGTCACACTTTGGCTGTACACTTTCAAATATATGTGGCCAGACAATGTCAGTGTTGGCCATCTGCCACCTGGAAACTTAAACCGTTAAAAATCTGCAAAATACATCAAGAATACAGTAAAAAAAAAGTTAAGCCACTATATTTACTACTACAGCTGAATGTCATTGGGCAAGATTTTATAGTAAAGAAGTATAGACATCTAAAAATTGCTTAACCATGACATTTTTCTAATATGTGTAATCATTAAACTATTGCAGAGCATTATATTCAGAGGTAACATTTTCATCCCTGTAAGATTTGATTTGTTAATATTTGTGAAGTTTACAACATAGAGATAATTTTAATTCAAACACAAAATGGAAATCCATCCATCCATCAATTACATCTGAAGAGATCAATATTTATCCTTAGCAACTATACAAAAGAATTCCTCAATTATCATCTATTATGTCATTCACAGTGGAGTACACTGCCTCATCTTCCCCTTCCTTCTTTTCTGGTTCACAGTGTTTCATCTCCCCCTCCAACATTTTACCGTCGTCTCCATCATCATCTACTTGTTCTTTTTTTATTATCCTCTTGATTTCAGCGTACTCCGTCTTTGTGCTTTCTTGCGTCCTTGCTGGCTTTGTTTTTAACAGGGAAAAATCAATGGTGGCATATTCCACTTCTTTTGTCCCACTGTTTGAGTTCAGGGTCTGGTTGTTTTGTAATGCTTGACCATCATATATCTGTTAGGTACAAAGTAAATTGTTTCAGTCATTTATCAGCTACAGGCAGCCCAACATTGTGCAAACTATCCATTTATCTAGTGTGTATTCTTTCATGCTTCAAAGGGTGTGAGTTCTGCGCCATATTCTAAGTCAAGCTATCCTATTTGTTTAGTTTCTCTCTCCATCTATCCCTTCCTGCATTGTGCTGGTGTAAGGGGTGCACCTGTAAATTGCTAGGCAGTGTTAAACGTCGCCTAGCAGAATAAAGGCAGCGTCACTTTATTCTGAAGCCTCTGCCTACCATTACAGCTATGCCTTGTTGTCAGCCCATGTTTTCAATGATGCACCTATCTAAAGTTGTATAATATGTAGTGTTCATTAAAGGATTGGCTTTTCATTTCTGGAAAACAATCATCTTTCCTGACACTGTCTTGTGTGTTGTTATTTAGTGTAGTCCTGGTGGACTGAGCTGACTTATTATTGTTTCACCTGATAGCGCTGTGCAGTGAGTGGTTAGTTTGGTGGGGTGGTTTGTTTTAATATAAGAGATGGTTCAGTGTGTGTGTGTGTGTGTGAGAGAGAGAGAGAGATTCCTATCTACATACTATGCATATACATCTGCCTTTATGTAACACAGAGATGTGAAAGATTTTTATTTTTATGCCTTGAAATGATGAGTTTTATCCAGTGGAATCCAGTGTGGATTACCAGCAGCAGTAAGACTTCTTCCAAATGTATGTGAGATATTTGTGCAGAAACCCATTTTATTATTTTAAGTTATATCAAAAAAGATGAATCAACATAAATACCAGTGGGTCATCTGGACGTGTCAGCATCACAAAAGTGTCATTCAAATGTCCAGAACTCGTAATTTCTGTCCTGTAGAAAAGGGCATATTTACAGAAACAATGTTGAAATGAATCTTAATTTGCATCTACACAGAAACATTAATAATAACTACAAAAATAAATTCTGTACCTGTAACACTTTTTGGCCAAAAAGCAAACACCTGATGAAAGAACTGCACCAATCAAAAATGCAATGATAATTTCCAGAAATTGCCACCTAAGACCCGATGACGGCTCTGCACTCAAAGGAAACAACATGAAAAACCTGTTAACTCACATATTGAATTATATGCAGCACACCTAATGGCTAGTCTAATGATTGTCTTAATTACATAGGTCATAGATTACATGGGTCAGAAAATGGTAGTAAAAATGTCAAGTGGTTAAAAATGTTACAGTAAGGGTTTTAATTTAAAACAACAACAACAACCAAACAAAACTTACCATCTTTTTTGGACAAGTTGTTATTGATCAGCAGGTTCTCTCTTACTTCTCCATTTCCATTGTTGCTGACACATTCAACAGTGCTGTTGCCATGGTTTTTTACAGTTACACTGACAGTGCTGTTGACTGTGTGGTTTGATACACTAGTAATGACAGAGTACTCAGTGTGGTGAGTCAACAGAGGCCATTTGATGTTAGGTAAAGGAAAGCCTTCCCTGATGCACACACAGGTCAAACCCTCAGACTGAAGCACACATCCTGAGCCATTCTGTATCTTTGTATGCCCTGTAAACATGTAGTCAGAATCATAAAACAGGACACGCTGCAAGCTATAATGTTAATGAACTTCAGGTTAAAAATACATGCCATCTACTTACAAGTCACAGTTACATCAACATATGAAGTCAGAGTTGTGTCCAGATGTTTTACTGTACAGATGTACTGCCCTGAATGTTCTGATGTTACATTATGGATGACAAGTGTAGCTGATCCAGTGCCATTGTGCAGGTTTGTGTTAGAACTAAGTTTAGACCACACAATCAGAGATGGAGGGAAACTGTCAACACTGCAGGTCAGATTCAGAACATCGCCCTTCCTCACAGTTGTATTCCCAATGATCTGAGCATCCTTGTTATCTGTGGAGAATATTTAGGTGGTTTATTTAAGGAGTTTGGAAACAACACTGGCACATAATCATTCTTCATGGCTTCAACTGCAAAATTAACATGGAAGATGATAAGGCTGCTGATGACATCACTGGTGATGTTATCCAGTAATGTGACAATGTGTGGTACTTACATATTACTGTTATGGTGACGTTTTCCTTTAGGGTATTGTTCATATATGTAACTGTACAGATGTACTGTCCAGAATGATCCGGTTTCACATTTTGAATGAAAATTGTAGCTGATCCAGTGCCATTGTGCAGCTTTGTGTCAGAACCAATTTTAGACCACACAATCAGAGATGGAGGGAAACTGTCAACACTGCAGGTCAGATTCAGAACATCTCCCTCCTTAACAGTTGTATTCCCAATGATCTGAGCAGCCCTGTTATCTGTAAAATACATTTCAGTGATTTCAGTGGTATATTTATGGAGAGGGCAAGTTACACTGACATGTAATCATTCAACCAGAAAAATGAAGGATAAGAATGATAACAACGCGAGTTTAATTAATGCAAAGTGTAAAATGCCACAAATGTAAATAAAATGCAAATTACAATTTGGTCACTGTACAACATCATAATAGGTTTCAAAAGGCTCTTAATACATTTCCTCTTACTTCCCCTGTATAGTGCAGTCTACAGTGTTCCTCTTTCTAAACAAAGTTTTACTCTACATCTATAAATAAAAGATATACATTTGTACATCGTCTTCAACTTTTCAAAACTATTTTAAATGACATTTTTGAAAAATACAAGTCGTCAGTGGTATCACTGTCTAAACATTTCAAAGCCAATATACACAGATGTTGAGATGATATCACATATTTAATGAGGTGTGGCTGTAAGAGTTATTCAAAAGAATTACACTAATCTAAATGCACCATTTCAGATATCAGATGAAACGAATATGACCACTGCTAAAAATCTTCTGCTTAAAAGCACAGTTTTGTACTTACATATCACTGTGATATTGACATCCTTTCTTCAGGGTATTGTTCATATATGTAACTGCACAGATGTACTGTCCAGAATGTTCTGGTTTCACATTCTCAATGACAAGCCTGGCTGATCCAGAATAACTGTGCAGCTTTGTGTCAGAACCAAGTTTAGACCACACAATCAGAGATGGAGGGAAACTTTCAACACTGCAGGTCAGATTCAGAACATCTCCCTCCCTAACAGTTGTATTCCCCATGATCTGATGCGTCCTGTTATCTGCAAAATACATTTCAGTGAGTTCAGTGGTATATTTAAGGAGAGGGCAAGTTGCACTGCCATTTTCTGTTCAATCAGAAAAATGCCCGAACACCCCCCAAAAAACATAAAAAGAAATCACATCTTGCAAAGTTGTGTAGATGTTAACTTGCAGGATAAGAATGATAAGAATGTGTGTTTAATTAATGCAAAGTGTAAAATGCCACAAACGTCAATAAAATGCAAATTACAATTTGGTCACTGTACAACATCATAATAGTTTTCAAAAGGCTCCTAATACATTTCCTCTTACTTCCCCAGTATAGTGCAGTCTACAGTGTTCCTCTTTCTAAGCAAATTTTTACTCTACATCTATAAATAAAAGATATACATTTGTACATCGTCTTCAACTTTTCAAAACTATTTTAAATGACATTTTTGATATTTTTGAAAAGTACAAGTCGTCAGTGGTATCACTGTCTAAACATTTCAAAGCCAATATACACAGATGTTGAGATGATATCACATATTTAATGAGGTGTGGCTGTAAGAGTTATTCAAAAGAATTACACTAATCTAAATGAATCATTTCAGGTATCAGATGAAACTAATATGACCACTGCTAAAAATCTTCTGCTTAAAAGCACAAAGTTTGTGTACTTACATATCACTGTGATATTGACATCCTTCTTCAGGGTATTGTTCATATATGTAACTGCACAGATGTACTGTCCAGAATGTTCTGGTTTCACATTCTCAATGACAAGCCTGGCTGATCCAGAATAACTGTGCAGCTTTGTGTCAGAACCAAGTTTAGACCACACAATCAGAGATGGAGGGAAACTTTCAACACTGCAGGTCAGATTCAGAACATCTCCCTCCCTAACAGTTGTAACACCACTGATTGTAATTTCTTTCATATCTGTGAGATAAAAATACACATTTTACAATCATGTTGTTTCCTTTTCAGAATCTACTGATGATTCAATAGATTTTAAAAAATGCAAACAATAAATAGGAGGTTGCAAAGTACTCACAGTTCACATTTACAGTCAAAGTCTCCTCTGTAGATTTTCTACCTGTGAAGTTGACCTTGCAAGTGACACTGGTGTTGTGGTGTTCAGCTGAAGGATTAAAGGTCAAAGTTGAGATGTGTCTCTGTGTGAAAGACTTCGGATTGTCAGTGTTGAAGTCAGTCCTGTTTCCTTTAATGTAAGATTCAGTCCCTCCTGCTCCTCTCCATGTCCAGGTGATTTCAGGAACAGATCCAGAGCAGAGACCAGGAGCAGTGCAGGTCAGTGTGGCCTGCTGTCCCTCAGTCAGTGTGGGAATCATTACTCTGGGCTTCTGACTAAGACCTTATGGAAATAAATTGCATTAATGAACCTAAATTAACTACCGGAAGTTCATCTAGCACATTAATCTGGGATCAAATAATAAGCTATTTAGTGAAAATGGTAGTTTTGCCAGGAACTGCTGCAGTTCCTACCAGCTACCATAGAGGTCAACAATTCCCCAAAATAATGAATACTTCATTAAGGCCTTAAAAATACTAAATATGTTATTGTACATGACATTTTTCAACATGATTGGCCTTGGAATAGCTTTTCATACCTTTAACAGAGACAGTTACTCTTGGAATGAATGTGAATCCATCTTCTTTCCCATTCAGTTCACCAGTAACTCTGAGCTGATATGATCCAGAATCAGACTCTTTCAGATCGTTAATGATGATGCTGCAGTTGTTCTGACTCACATCAGGCTCCAAACGTGAGACTCGTCCTTCAAACCCAGCCTGAGCTTTTTTGTCTGTGTTTTTGTTGCTGTGAAATATTATGTCAGGTTCACTGCAACTGTGTTGAGATGTTTCACATTTGTACCAAACTGTATGTTTGGGTGTAAACTCATCAGCAGTAGTGAAAGAACACGGGATCACAACACAGAGTCCAGCCTCTGCTGTTAGTTCCCGCTCACTCAGAGTAACACAGTATCCTTTGTCACAGTGTTGCTGGCCCCAGGCTGAAGCACCTGTTAATGCAAAGGGAAAGATAAATATAATGATATATCACAGTAACTTGTATTTTTTACACAAGGTGTTTGTTTGTGCACAGCAACTATAGTTTTCACATTTCATAGTGTATTATATCCAGGTTATGAAATCTGCCTGGATATTAGTTAACAGTATCTCGAGACATATTTCACAAAAGATTAAATTAATTGTTAAAAGCCAACAGATGATAGTAAAGGCACAAATTTATGATGAATTGTGAGTGTTAATAAAATCTTATCATCTGGATAAATTTCAGGAAAAAAAGATTCAAATACAAATAAAGCAGAATTACATAAAATGAGAAGATACAAACCTGTGCCAACAATGCTGCCTTTTACAGAGAAAAACAGATTTGCCCAGATGAGCACAAACATGTTCGATGCTCGAGACGTTCAGTCTCTCCCTCCACAGAATAACTTGTCCAGCAGAGGAGCAGCCTCTGCTGTTAGTTTTTGTTCACAAAGGATAACACCAGTTTTGCAACCTAATTACAAGAATACAGAAGAGTCAAAATGTTTTTTAGCATTGCTGCTCTCAGAGAAAAGTAGAATACCCCAGATGAGAACAAATGTTCGATGTGTGACACGTTCAGTTTATCCCTCCACAGAGAAACTTGAACGCAGATGATGTAAAGATGCAGAAATAAAACAAGGGATTGTCCACATTTTACATAATATATCTTAAAGGATGTCACATAATTTGTTAGCAGTCATATGTATAAACTCGGTCTTAATACATAGCAGTATCATTTAATTAATACAACAACAGAAACAAATGTAGAAACAGTCCACCAGTTTTTTTTGTCCAGCACAAGTAACTTTTGTCAGCAGTGCCATATAGAAGAAAAGGTGGAATTGTATTTATTTATTTTTTACCTTTTTCCTGTGTTTCTCGTTCTCTCTTCTCTCCACAGTGATCTCAGCTGACTGCCCTAGTCGTCTCTATTTTCTGTTTCTTCCTTGTTTTTGCACCAAGATTTCAGGAAGTTTCTCAGCACACGTTTAAATGTTACTGAGCAAGACTGGCTTCAGTAAAAGCACCATCTTATATCACACTGTGTAAATGTATTTCTCACTACTTAAGCACTGAGAAATGCAGCTGTTTTATTTGCTTTAAAAAGACCCTCTACTGCTGAATCTCTGCATAGAGAGTTTTTTTTTCTTCTCTCGATAACTTGAAGCTGGTAAAAATTAAGGAATTGGAACTGGTGAAGAAACCTCATGTTACTGACAGTGTGTGGTACATGTACAGTCGTGGCCGCAAGTTTTGGCTGTGGCATAAAGTTTCTTTTTTGTGTACTTTGCTGATCTTTTGCTGTCACTTGCATTTAATGTCTCACTGTATGTATACATTCAAAACAGAAGTAGCAACAAATCCAAAGGCAACTACCCGACTGTAGGCCACAAATGATCTGAAATCACATTACTGGCACACTGGTACAGCACATGTGAGTGAAAGCTTCACAAGCAACAGTGGTGTGTAAATTCAAGAAACATAAGAAAAATGTTTCCCTCCTGTTTCTCTTTCCCTCCTTTGTGTATTTAATGTGTGTTCCTTTGCTCTTTGTTGCGTTGTCCCCTCACGGTGCTGTGTTTTTCTTCCATGCTCCTGGTAATGTTCTGGTTCTCTGTTTCCTGGTTTTCTAGTTTGCGCTACACGTTTTGAGTTTCTAGTTTAGGTTTCTTGTATTTTATTTTCAAGTTTTTCTACAGCAATAAAGCTGCCGTTTTGAGTTTATTCCTTTGTGTATGAGTCTTCCTTTGGGTTCTTCATCCTGCCTGGCACACATCACATACTTTGACATTCTTGGGGAATTGGCAGATTTCAAAGTTTCATACACGCCTTCATATTGCAGAGTTCACATAAGTAATATTTTTACGTGCATCAAAATAAGTTGTATTTAAAAGAAAATCTCACAATGTCTATGTTACCGTTTTATTTTAATATCAATATTCAATAAGCCAAAAATAACTAAAACTAGCAACATGTACAGTAAATTTAATGGTCAAGACAAAGGGTGTTTTCACATCCTCTTTTAAGCTGAAAGAGAAAAAAGTGTTGAATAGACAGTTGTGTGTGTTTAGCTGTTTCTTTGAACCACCAAGTAGTTCAGAGAAACAGCTTGCCGCTGGCTTTCATGTTGGCAAAATGATTGTAAGTCACATATTTTGTCCAACTGTGCTTCAATGCTGTGGCTGTGTTTGGCAAGACACACACGGACGTTTCCCTTCCTATAAAATTTAAGTAACATTATTACTTAAAAAAATACTCAGGGAAGTTCAGTTAACGCTATGTTTTGGAGTTTGTACGTGCTTTGTCTCTAGGGGCCACCGTATGTAAACATATATAAATAAAACCACAGTTTATTTTTTTACATTAATAATTCCTTTTGTGCATAATTTTATATTTTTGTTAATAATAAATTAATTAAAGCAACAAAACAACCTGAAGAGCCGGTTGGGAGCCGAAAGAGCCAGTTCTCTAAAAAGAGCCGGAAATCCCATCACTACCCTGTTGCAGTGTCTGCTTGTGAGTCTGTCTGTAAGTTCAGTCTGTGTTTCCTGTTTTGTTTTGAAAGTCCGTGTCTCATGTTAGCATGTCTGGTTTTGCTTCCTTTGTCTCGTCAGCCCTGATGCGCCCCAGCTGTTTCCCTCCTGTCTCCCATTCCCTGATTGCTCCTCTGTGTATTTAAGTCCTGTGTTTTCGTTTGTCTGTGTTGTGATTTATCCTCATCTTATACTCCCATATGGAAAAGATATATATAAATCTTATAAAGTTTGTATCTGTCTTGTGTGAAACGTGTATGAAAAGCATATAAGAGTGAAAACAGATATAAGACCCCTTGAAAAATTATATAATGAAACTTGTATGTTTTGGATACTTACTAAAACAATATATGAAAGTAATGAGAAAGTGGCCACTTTCATGAGTAAATCATGTAAGCCTTATATGATTTACTCATGAAAGTGACCACTTTCACTTTCTTTTCCATATGGGCTGTGTGTACTGTCTGCCTATGTGAGTTTATTTTGTAATTTTCAGTTTTGTTACTTTTTAGTTCAGCATTAAAGCTGGTTTTGATTTCACATTTTGCTTCTGAGTGTCTGCACTTTGGGTCCTCCTTACCACCACTCCTCCCTACACACAGCCTTCACATGACATTTTCACCCAACTTAATAGGTCTTGCATTAGTAGGGATTGTGTTTCCACACCAGATCCTTGGAATTTAACTCTCAAACTCTTCCTCTCTAGGTCTTGAATAGTGTCATCTGGTTGGTTAACTCCTAATTACAGAGTAAGATTTCCTCCTTAAACTTCCATAATACACAGGTCCAGCAAAGTAACAAGTTCCTATTCTGTGCTATCAAAACAAATCCACAATAATCCTAATTAAACTGAATCCTTCTTCTGGTAGAATTGAATTATTATAAAAGCAAAACCATTCGGGCCATGTTATATCCATTTTCCTTTAAAATATTCCTCTCTCTCACTGGAGTCTGCTGCTGCAACCAGATGCAACTGTGTTGTACTACCTAGTGATGGGTCCAGCAACACTGACGCACCGGCGCATGTATCAAGCTCACAGAGCGAAACCTGTATCGGTGCGTGTGTCACTTTAAGAAAAAGTCACGTGATCGATACAGCTGCTGTATGCTCATTGCCAACGCTCTAAACTGTGTTTAAAAGGTACCACATCTGCATCTGTCAACGGAATGAGTCGCCACCAAAAAAACAAAAACAAAATAACTCTCGTAAAGAAACAGATAATACATATCTCTCCATAAAAAATGGAGCCCAAAAGAAAAAGAAAAGTTTCTGCTGTGTGGGATCATTTCGATCTTTTAACTGCATATAAGGTAACTGTTTGTGTGTCTTTGTTTCAGTGTAATCTATCAGAATAGGAAAAACAGCAATGTGACATGCAGTGTAAAGTATTTATTTCATTTTATGCAGGTTAAATGTCGCATCTGTTCTGCGGCCAAACATGAAAATGAGAAAACAAACACACTGAGAATGAACACAGCCAGGCCTATATAGACATTGAGCAGTATTATCATCATTTTTTTTTCATTAATATATGTTTTATTATTTTGAAATCAAGCATCTAGGAAGACTGTTTTTGACCAGGCAGTCCTGAATATATATACATATATATATATATATATATATTTTATAAAAGACAATCCCTTAGTATTGTGGAGAGTGTTGGAGAGAACCATTCCAAGATCAAAGGATCCTTTAACGTACCAGGGGAATAGGAAGACATCTTATCCGAACCTTTTCCACCTGGCTTTACAGTTTTTGTGTACCCCAGCTTCATCTGTGCCCTATGAGCGTGTGTTTTCCAAAGCTGAGGAAATGGTGTCAAAAACGCAATGGACTGAATGCAAAAACATTGGATAAACTTATTTTTCTGAATAGAAATTTATAATAAACTCTGAGTCAAATACATTTAAATTGGTAATGTTACATTCACAATACCTTCATTTTAATTTTCACTTAATGTCATTCACAATATATTTTAAAGATTTCTACAATATTTGCAATGTAAAAAATATAAAATGATTCCATGGAAAGTACAATACCTTACAGTGTATACAAGTATGACTAGGTCATTGAATCAGTGCCTGTTGTGAGTCTCAAGTAAGTTGCCTGCAATGATATTTAAGGCCCAGCAGGTGACAGTATGGAGCAAAACAGCAACACTGTGTCGACTCAGTATCGATACAGCTTGGGGAATGTGCTGAAATGCTTCACAAGGCCTCATCTACCCATCACTAGTACCACCTCTCTCCTTCCTGCTTTCTCTTCCACACTCCTCTTTGTTTCTCCCTTTTATAGAGAAGGGCCACAAGCTACACCAATCAACTATTCCCAGTACTCAACTCAAAATAGCTGGCAGCTGGACTAGACTAAAATCTCCACTGCCACTTTCGTGTGGCTTATATTTTACAAAACACAAACAAAAGCGTCCAATAATTGAACAGGAAAATATTCCTCACCTAATGTTTCATGGGAGATTCTGTCAGTTATTCCACCATGCCACATTTTACAACAATGACAAAGAGGAACAGTAGAAAAACTGTGCTATAACTGACTGACCCCAGAGAGCTAGTGAACTGATCTGATCCATAAAGAGGTAGAATAATTGTAGCCTTGTTAGCTACAACCTGCTGAACTTACAAAGATAAAAGAAAAGAGCAATATATTTGTATAATGGTTTAGGTTTTAGGTTATTAATTAGTTTAAAGTTAGTCTGTTTTGAGTTTCTTCTATTCCTTGTTTAGTTTCTTGTTTATTATATGTCCTTGTGTCTCTGTCTTCTGCTTCACTCTCAGTGTGTCCGTGTTGATGCGTGTTTGTGTGGGCATCCTTGTGTCTTGTTATAGAGTGTCTCTGCTTTCAACTAACACTTCCTCCACAACAATGGCAAAGAGGAATAGTAGAAAAACTGTGCTATGTGACTGACCCCAGAGAGCTAGTGAACTGAGCTAGTGAACTGATCTGATCCATAAAGAGGTAGAATAATTGTAGCCTTGTTAGCTACAACCTGCTGAACTTACAAAGATAAAAGAAAAGAACAAAAAAAGCTCAATTTGCAGCTGTAGAGAGGTGAACAATTTTATTAAACTCTATGTATAAATTGAAATAGAAAGTGTAATTTGTTACATATAAAATAAGCTCATTTATTTACAATGCAATGTAAAAAATTAACAAATATTAAGCTTTAATTTAATAGCTAATTTAAATTAAAATTTGTAATACCATAGTATCTGCTTTAATAAAGACAGTGAAACTAAATTAAGTACATCACCAAAGTATTGACTACAGGCTGCCATTAAAATCACACAGCTATCTGAAACCTGACTTTTTAGTTTATATGGTGTGCAATAACATCATAATCTGATGATACATCTGCTTTTTGCAGTGACATGTAGGTTCTCTCCTCCTGATGTAGGTTCACCTTTTTTCTTGAATTCCTTTAATAAGAAGAAACAGAAGCCAATCATCGTCTAAAAGTCTTGACTGCATTCAAAGAGTCAAAAAAACATAAAAATACATGTGAAGAAACATACCAAAGGAACCATATGTAGGTTATGCAGAAGACATTCAAAGTGAGAGATACACCAGCAACAATCCAGGGAAGAACTGTACTGTAAGAACCACAGTGTTTCACAC
>NW_024583286.1:53287-63880 GCF_018398535.1 Haplochromis burtoni | reverse complement strand
AGTGCTGTTGCCATGGTTTTTTACAGTGAGACTGACAGTGCTGTTGACTGTGTGGTTTGATACACTAGTAATGACAGAGTACTCAGTGTGGTGAGTCAACAGAGGCCATGTGATGTTAGGTAAAGGAAAGCCTTCACTGACGCACACACAGGTCAAACCCTCAGACTGAAGCACACATCCTGAGCCATTCTGTATCTTTGTATGCCCTGTAAACATGTAGTCAGAATCATAAAACAGGACACGCTGCAAGCTATAATGTTAATGAACTTCAGGTTAAAAATACATGCCATCTACTTACAAGTCACAGTTACATCAACATATGAAGTCAGAGTTGTGTCCAGATGTTTTACTGTACAGATGTACTGCCCTGAATGTTCTGATGTTACATTATGGATGACAAGTGTAGCTGATCCAGTGTCATTGTGCAGGTTTGTGTCAGAACCAAGTTTAGACCACACAATCACAGATGGATGAAAACTTTCAGCACTGCAGGTCAGATTCAGAAAATCTCCCTTCCTCACAGTTGTATTCCCAATGATCTGAGCAGCACTGTTATCTGTGGAGAATATTTAGGTGGTTTATTTAAGGAGTTTGGAAACAACACTGGCACATAATCATTCTTCACGGCTTCAACTGCAAAATTAACCTGGAAGATGATAAGGCTGCTGATGACATCACTGATGATGTTATCCAGTAATGTGACAATGTGTGGTACTTACATATTACTGTTATGGTGACGTTTTCCTTTAGGGTATTGTTCATATATGTAACTGTACAGATGTACTGTCCAGAATGATCCGGTTTCACATTTTGAATGAAAATTGTAGCTGATCCAGTGCCATTGTGCAGCTTTGTGTCAGAACCAAGTTTAGACCACACAATCAGAGATGGAGGGAAACTGTCAACACTGCAGGTCAGATTCAGAACATCTCCCTCCTTAACAGTTGTATTCCCAATGATCTGAGCAGCCCTGTTATCTGTAAAATACATTTCAGTGATTTCAGTGGTATATTTATGGAGAGGGCAAGTTACACTGACATGTAATCATTCAACCAGAAAAATGAAGGATAAGAATGATAACAACGCGAGTTTAATTAATGCAAAGTGTAAAATGCCACAAATGTAAATAAAATGCAAATTACAATTTGGTCACTGTACAACATCATAATAGTTTTCAAAAGGCTCTTAATACATTTCCTCTTACTTCCCCTGTATAGTGCATTCTACAGTGTTCCTCTTTCTAAACAAAGTTTTACTCTACATCTATAAATAAAAGATATACATTTGTACATCGTCTTCAACTTATCAAAATTATTTTAAATGACATTTTTGAAAAATACAAGTCGTCAGTGGTATCACTGTCTAAACATTTCAAAGCCAATATACACAGATGTTGAGATGATATCACATATTTAATGAGGTGTGGCTGTAAGAGTTATTCAAAAGAATTACACTAATCTAAATGCACCATTTCAGATACCAGATGAAACGAATATGACCACTGCTAAAAATCTTCTGCTTAAAAGCACAAAGTTGTGTACTTACATATCACTGTGATATTGATATTCTTCTTCAGGGTATTGTTCATATATGTAACTGCACAGATGTACTGTCCAGAATGTTCTGGTTTCACATTCTCAATGACAAGCCTGGCTGATCCAGAATAACTGTGCAGCTTTGTGTCAGAACCAAGTTTAGACCACACAATCAGAGATGGAGGGAAACTTTCAACACTGCAGGTCAGATTCAGAACATCTCCCTGTCTAATAGTTGTAACACCACTGATTGTAATTTCTTTCATATCTGTGAGATAAAAATACACATTTTACAATCATGTTATTTCCTTTTCAGAATCTGCTGATGATTCAATAGATTTTAAAAAATGCAAACAATAAATGGGAGATTGCAAAGTACTCACAGTTTACATGTACAGTCAAAGTCTCCTCTGTAGATTTTCTACCTTTGAAGTTGATCTTGCAAGTGACACTGGTGTTGTGCTGTTCAGCTGAAGGATTAAAGGTCAAAGTTGAGATGTGTCTCTGTGTGAAAGACTTCGGATTGTCAGTGTTGAAGTCAGTCCTGTTTCCTTTAATGTAAGATTCAGTCCCTCCTGCTCCTCTCCATGTCCAGGTGATTTCAGGAACAGATCCAGAGCAGAGACCAGGAGCAGTGCAGGTCAGTGTGGCCTGCTGTCCCTCAGTCAGTGTGGGAATCATTACTGTGGGCTTCAGATTAAGACCTAATGGAAATAAATTGCATTAATGAACCCAAATTAACTACCGGAAGTTCATCTAGCACATTAATCTGGGTTCAAATAATAAGCTATTTAGTGAAAATGGTAGTTTTGCCAGGAACTGCTGCAGTTCCTACCAGCTACCATAGAGGTCAACAATTCCCCAGAAGAGTTAATACTTCATTAAGACTATAAAAATCCTAAATATGTTATTGTACATGACTTTTTTCTACATGATTGGCCTTGGAATAGATTTTCATACCTTTAACAGAGACAGTTACTCTTGGAATGAATGTGAATCCATCTTCTTTCCCATTCAGTTCACCAGTAACTCTGAGCTGATATGATCCAGAATCAGACTCTTTCAGATCATTAATGATGATGCTGCAGTTGTTCTGACTCACATCAGGCTCCAAACGTGAGACTCGTCCTTCAAACCCAGACTGAGCTCTTTTGTCTGTGTTTTTGTTGCTGTGAAATATTATGTCAGGATCACTGCAACTGTGTTGAGATGTTTCACATTTGTACCAAACTGTATGGTTGGTTTTAAACTCATCAGCAGTAGTGAAAAAACACGGGATCACAACACAGAGTCCAGCCTCTGCTGTTAGTTCTCGCTCAGTGAGATTAAGACAGTATCCTTTGCCACAGTGTTCTTGCACCAAGGCAGAGGCACCTGTTAATGCAAAGGGAAAGATAAATATAGTGATAAAGAATATTTACTTTACAACAATAAGCATGTCTAATTAAAGATATTGAAGTAACTTTTATCTTTTACACAGGCTGCTTGTTTGTGCTGTACTCCACAACTACTATAATGTTCTCATTTCACAGCTTATTATATCCAGCCTATGGAATCTCCCTGGATGTGCATCAACAATATCTCAGAACACGTTTAACAAAACATTAAATTAAAACGGCACACGAGCCAATAGATGATAGTAAAGGCACAAATTTATGATGAACTGTGGGTAATAATAAATTCTTATCATCTGGATACATTTCAGAAAAAGAGTGTTACATGCAAATATTTTAAAAAGTCAAATACAAATATAGCAGAATTACAGTAAAGGACAAGATACAAACCCGTGTCAGCAATGCTGCCTTTCACAGAGACAAACAGAACCGACCAGATGAGAACAAACATTTTTGATGCTCGAGATGTTCAGTCTCTCCCTCCACAGGATAACTTATCCAGCAGATGAAGCAAACATGCAGAAATCAAAACAAAAATTAAAACAAAGAAAAAGTAAACAATTCAAATCACAGCTCAATAAAAGATGTTGCATGCTTATACCAATACTCCAGCATTCTTTATGAAAAAGACCTTTGTGACATCTGTTTCTAGATATTGTTTAAAAAATAAAAATTATAATCACAGTTCAGCAATAGCACCAATACAATAATATGATACAATAATAATTACTTGTAATAATAAATAAATCTATATTAGCTGCCAAATAAGAGGACAGCATTGGGTCAATCGTAAAATTTAATTAATAAATAATGGTCTCATTCACCAGCGCTTCTACATATGTGAAAAAGTCTTTACATTTCTTTTTTTTTAAAGATAGAAAGACTTTAAACCTTGTTTTTACCTGCTTTGCTTTGTTCTTCAAGCTTCTCTTCTCACTGATGTCTGCTGACTAAAGTTTTTCATCGTCGCCTCTCTTCTCCTTTTCTTCCTCATTCTTGCAACAAGGAAGTCTGTCAGTAAACCACTCAACTTTAAAGACTCACATTCTTGTTCCTCTGGTATAATTATAAAATGTTCATTGTTTATTAAATAATTTACCTTTTTTTTAAACCCACTGTGTTATCTTGAGATTTGATATTCCAGTAATGATGCTAAAACAAGTTTTATATATTCATATAGCATCAAGTCATCATCATTCACCTCAAGGCACTTTACACCCTCAATATGCGTAATAAGAATATGCTTCAGCCGATACCTTTTGATTAGCCTTGTCTTTTGCTTTCGTGCTTTGTGGTAGATCTTTATTCTATATCCACAGAGATATTTGAATGCGAATCAATAAATCAATATTCAATTCAATATTAGAGTGAAAAAAAAGACTCGTATAGGACATAGCTTATTTTTATATTACCTCAGCTTTATACAACCCATACAGCGTGATTATATTGCTATCAAAGTATTTTCTTATTTACTCAGTGTAAAAGATTAAATGATTGAATTAAAACATTGAATGCATTAAAGAGCTTAAGAATATTTACTTCTGCATATTTTATGTCCACATATGCAGAAGTGTTGCAGCCTCTCTGCAAATGCCAAATATAATAAAAGGTGATAAACCAAAATTAGCTTTGAGCTAAAGTTAAAATAAAAGGACAATGTGTGTTTAAAACACTGATCATTTTGTTGGAAGCAGAAACATGTTTTTCTGTTAAGATTTAAGTTTATATTTTATATGTAATATTTAATATAATCATTAAAATGTGTTTTTTTTCTTTACAATGATACAGAATTTCTCTGCTTTCAACTGACACTTCCTCTTTCTTATAAACCTCTACTGTACTCTGTCTTTGTGATCAGTGTGAAGTAGTTTTCTCACAGTGCTCAACTGCAGGTCAGAAGCTTATACTTAAATGTAAACATTTTATACCAACTCTTTCAGGTACACTCATTAATACTTCTTAATACTGTATGAAAATGTTTCCTGGGTCTCACGAACAGCCTTGTTCTGAGCTCAAATAAATGGAGGAGGCTGCACCAAATATGCTGATCAATCTGCTGTACTATCCCCTGAGATAAAAGGGAGCTGATAAATTACATAATTACCATTAATTAATTTACATGGGCATGGTGTCACAGCTGGAAAAGCCAGAACCCGAGATGGAGCCAAATGCAGATTCAGACCATGACTCAAATTGACGTGAATAAAGTTATTTACAAGAACAAATGTAACAGTGATTAACAATAACATGGATAGGGCTATATAGAAGTACGTGGTTAGGTGCAAAACAATGAACATGAACTAGAGCCAAAAATCAAGTAGAGCTAGATTCTGTGAACGTGAGCTAAGCGCTATATACAATAGATGGACACTGTACGCAGACAGCATCAGATCTCAAAATGGTGGAGCATTGATCAAACTCTTATAGCCTCTAGTGGCCCCCACCTAATCATAAAAGCTTAAACATTCACATTCTTTCTCTCACACAGCGCCCAAGCTATGACCTTGGCTTCCTGTTTATCTGCTCCTGCTGAGATGGGGCAGAAAACCTCTCCAGTATGCTCTGTTCTCTTCTAATCAGACAAATAAGGCGATGACTTTCTGCGAACAGTATTTCTTATAACTCAGCAGTATAATGCATCACAAAACAATATCTTTCATTCACAATAAATCAGCAGTCTAATGTAATGCAAATCAGTTTAACAAATGTAATAGTTCTCACCTTCTTCTAATTCAGGAGAATAATGCAAACTAAAACTACATAATAATTCACAATCTTTAATTAGGGGTCTAACATGGCATAAAATAACATTATAATCCCACACTGACAATCAGGTGAAGAGTAGTTGTGTGAAGAGTAGTTTCTCCAGAGGAGAGTCATGGTCAGATTCCGCCCAGAGAAGCAGACACATAGCACTGTGAAGGACACATTGCCACTAGTGATGGGATTTCCGTCTCTTTTTAGAGAACCGGCTCTTTCGGCACGACTCACTATCTTTCGGATCCCAACCGGTTCTTCAGGTTGTTTTGTTGCTTTAATTAATTTATTATTAACAACAATATAAAATTATGCACAGAAATGGGCTTCGTCCAAAGGGTGGCTATCCTCTCCCTTAGAGATAGGGTGAGAAATACGGCCACAGTAGAGCCACTTCTTCTCCACATCGAGAAGTAGCCAGTTGAGGTGGTTCAGGCATCTAACAAAGATGCTTCCTGGGTGAGGTGTTCCACTGGGAGGAGGCCCCAGGGAAGACCCAGGCCATCGTTTGAAAACTATGTGCCCGGAGTTTGCTGTTCTCATCGCCTCAGATATTTGAAGTTTACACAGCTACATTCTCGCCTGAAAATATGTTAAAAGTTTATTTTGCGACCCAGAAAGAGTAATAAGAGTAATATTAAAACTAAGTAGCTGCAGTAGTAGTAGCCATTGTTGGAAACTGGAATTGGCTGAGCCAATCTTGGATATGGTTTTTCAATTTTGTTGTCCAGGTGGAAAATCGGGAGAAATTGGGGAGAATCGTGGCTCCGGAAGATGTTTGGGAGGGGCACTGAAATTCTGGATTATCCCTGAAAAATCAGGAGGGTTGGCATGTATGGCCTAGCATAGCCTGTAATGTTATTATGACGGACACATTTTATGAGTGAACTTGACTTTAAGTGACTTACAGGTTTCTTCCAGGTTTTTCCTTTTTGCTGCCATCATCCTCCTTGCGGGTCCTCGCAGCGCAGGCTTGCCGCTACTAAAACTAAACAGAGCTCCCCGAAAGGCACAGCCAGTTACACTGGCCATATTTGTCACATGAGGTAGGACTCCAGTAGAGAACGTAATTTAACACTTTCTGCACCGTTAGGTGAATAAAATTTTGACAGATCGTTTTTTTTCTTTCAATCGGTTTTGTTTTTCTTTACTATAAGTTATCAAATTATTGGTGGGGACAATTCAATAATCACAGGATATTGGTGGGGACATGTCCCTTCCGTGCATGCCAAATCTACGCCCTTGGTTATAACTAAGTTTAGACCACACAATCTGAGATGGAGGAAAACTTTTAACAGAGCAGGTCAGATTCAGAGTCTCACCCTTCCTCAGACTTATAATGCCAGTGAGCTTTATATCTATGAGCAGACCTATGAGAGAAATAAGGGACAAACTGACAATCACATAACTTCCATAACTTTCTCATTTTTTCATCAAGATAGAAAAAAATATTAAATAGTAAAAGCAGTCACAGTTCACATACATTTTTTCTTCATTTGTTTCACAAGTGAAGCTAATTTTACAGGTGGCACTGGGTTATGGTATTATGATAAATGTTAACTGAGCTGTGTATTTGTGTTTATCAGCCACATAAATTTGGGTACGTTGCACAAAAAATGAGGAAATTTTTGTTTGGTTGATGTTTTCTTTGTTGTAACAATCCTTGGCAGTAAATCTTATAAACAGGCTTTCTGACTATATTTCCCCAAACATTTGTAGGCTAAGCAGCAGAGTTGAGTGTATAGATTGTGTCTATGAATAACTTGCCAAACCTTCTCTACCAAGGCCAAACAACTTATTCTGACTCAAAAATCAGCACAGAAACCTCTGACCAGCTGTGAAGTTAGTTCATGGGTGATGATATGAGCCGTGGCTCTGGATCCTTTTAATCCAACTTTTTGAGTTTCATGTGTTTTAGTGATATTTTGTATAATGGTTTAGGTTTTAGGTTATTAATTAGTTTAAAGTTAGTCCGTTTTGAGTTTCTTCTATTCCTTGTTTAGTTTCTTGTTTATTATATGTCCTTGTGTCTCTGTCTTCTGCTTCACTCTCAGTGTGTCCGTGTTGATGCGTGTTTGTGTGGGCATCCTTGTGTCTTGTTATAGAGTATCTCTGCTTTCAACTAACACTTCCTCCACAACAATGCCAAAGAGGAATAGTAGAAAAACTGTGCTATGTGACTGACCCCAGAGAGCTAGTGAACTGAGCTAGTGAACTGATCTGATCCATAAAGAGGTAGAATAATTGTAGCCTTGTTAGCTACAACCTGCTGAACTTACAAAGATAAAAGAAAAGAACAAAAAAAAAGCTCAATTTGCAGCTGTAGAGAGGTGAACAATTTTATTAAACTCTATGTATAAATTGAAATAGAAAGTGTAATTTGTTACATATAAAACAAGCTCATTTATTTACAATGCAATGTAAAAAATTAACAAATATTAAACTTTAATTTAATAGCTAATTTAAATTAAAATTTGTAATACCATAGTATCTGCTTTAATAAAGACAATGAAACTAAATTAAGTACATCACCAAAGTATTGACTACAGGCTGCCATTAAAACAACACAGCTATCTGAAACCTGACTCATCAGTTTATATGGTGTGCAATAACATCATAATCTGATGATACATCTGCTTTTTGCAGTGACATGTAGGTTCTCTCCTCCTGATGTAGGTTCACCTTTTTTCTTGAATTCCTTTAATAAGAAGAAACAGAAGCCAATCATCGTCTAAAGAGTCAAAAAACCATAAAAATACATGTGAAGAAACATACCAAAGGAACCATATGTAGATTATGCAGAAGACATTCAAAGTGAGAGATACACCAGCAACAATCCAGGGAAGAACTGTACTGTAAGAACCACAGTGTTTCACACGAGCTGCAGTAAGACAGAAGAGAGCACATGGACACACATATTTTATGTATCTTATATATGTACACACACACACACACACACACACACACACACACACACGTGGGGGCTAAAATGCTGTGGGGGCAGAGACAGATGACAGATGTAACTTTAGCTTTTTATGTAATTTTAGCGTTTCCAGGAGCCACAGCTGAGAGGCTCAACAGCCACATGTGTCCAATGAGTTGCTGGTTGCTCTACATCTATACAGTTGTGAACATACTGCACATATTTCGTCACGTTGACTGATACATAGTCTATAGAATGTTGTTGAGAAATGCTGATTCAGAAATGTTTATTGCAAATATTTCCTTTGTTTGGGCTATTTCTTGTTTTTTGATTTTGAAAGTACAAATGATTTTGCAGGGCGTGATACAATCACCATTGTCCTGAATGTGAGACTTTTCTGCTGCTGCAGTTAAAGTGCAGATGCAGTCAAGATTAAAAATAAAATCTGAAATGCACTTTTTTTTGTTGTTTGATACAATATTTTCCTTTGCTGGAATAAAAATCAGGTTGTTTTTTTTTAATTGCAGCTGTATTATCTACTGTAGTTCTATTTACATAACATACAAGTAAACCATTAAGTTATATTTAAACCATTTGGTAAAAATCGATATTAAAAACTATCAATTCTATTGAAAAAAAAAAGATTGTGGTTATTATTCACCCAAGTCAACAAGAAATGCAAACAAACAAAAATCTATTTCCAAACTCTAATTCAAATTTCTGGAGCTCTTTTTTTTCTGGAGAAAAGGTAATTTTTACAGAACATGTTTACAAATATATATTAAAATTTATCTACGGAGAAAACCTGATAATAATTACTAAAGTTAATGCTGCACCTATAGCAATTTCTGACCAATGATGACTTTTAATGACTTTCAGGAATTCCAGCCTGAAACTAGACAGTTGCTCTGCACTCGAGGGAAATAAAATGGAAAGGAAAAATAAAAAAGTTAATATCCGTGGTTTCTGAATTATAAGTAGTACATGCAAATACAGAGGTTGTGTTAAAAATACAGGACTAAAAAATCTGAAAATGTTAAAGTGGAAAGTGTTTAGCTGAAAAACACAAACCATGTTTTTTAGACAGGTTTTTATGGACTAGCAGGTTTTCTCTTTCTTCTCCATTTCCATTGTTGCTGACACATTCAACAGTGCTGTTGCCATGGTTTTTTTACAGTGAGACTGACAGTGCTGTTGACTGTGTGGTTTGATACACTAGTAATGACAGAGTACTCAGTGTGGTGATTCGACAGAGGCCATGTGATGTTAGGTAAAGGAAAGCCTTCACTGATGCACACACGTCAAACCATCAGACTGAAGCACACATCCTGAGCCATTCTGTATCTTTGTATGCCCTGTAAACATGTAGTCAGAATCATAAAACAGGAGATGCTGTAAGCTATAATGTTAATGAACTTTAGGTTAAAATGACATTGACTTACAAGTCACAGTTACATCAAGATATGAAGTTGGAGTTGTGTCCAGATGTTTTACTGTACAGATGTACTGCCCTGAATGTTCTGGTGTCACATTATGGACGACAAGTGTAGCTGATCCAGTGTCTTTGTGCAGCTTTGTGTTAGAACCAAGATTGGACCACACGATCACAGATGGAGGGAAACTTTCAACACTGCAGGTCAAATTCAGAATATCTCCCTCCCTAACAGTTGAATTCCCAATGATTATAATTTCTTTCATGTCTGTAAGATAAAAATATACATTTTACAATCATGTTGTTTCCTTAAAGACTCTACTGATCATCCAATAGATAAAAAAAACAGATATAAACAATAACAATAAGTTACGAAGTACTCACAGTTCACATTTACTGTCAAAGTCTCCTCTGTAGTTTTTCCACATGTGAAGTTGATCTTGCAAGTGATACTGGTGTTGTGGTGTTCAGATGAAGCATTAAAGGTCAAAGTTGAGATGTGACTTTGTGTGAAAGCCGCCAGATTCTCAGTCTTGAAATTAGTGCTGTTTC
>NW_024583286.1:49616-53223 GCF_018398535.1 Haplochromis burtoni | reverse complement strand
TGGGCTTCAGATTAAGACCTAATGGAAAAAAATAAATTGCATTTATAGAAACACATCAACTATCTGAAGTTCATCTAGTAAATCAATCTGTTTTTTCAAATAAGATATTTAATGAAAATGGTTAATGGCAATCACAAGTTTTAACAGGAAGTGCTGCAGTTCCTACCAGCTACCATAGAGGTCAACAATTCCCCAAAATAATGAATACTTCATTAAGGCCTTAAAAATACGAAATATGTTATTGTACATGAACAAATATCTTCTTTTTCAACATGATTGTCCTTGAAATAGCTTTTTTCACCTTTAACAGAGACAGTTACTCTTGGAATGAATGTGAATCCACCTTGTTTTCCATTCAGTTCACCAGTAACTCTGGGCTGATATGATCCTGAATCAGACTCTTTGAGATCATTAATGATGATGCTGCAGTTTTTTTGAGTCACATCAGGCTCCAAACGTGAGACTCGTCCTTCAAACGCAGCCTGAGCTTTTTTGTCTGTGTTTTTGTTGCTGTGAAATATTATGTCAGCTTCACTGCACCTGTGTTGAGATGCTTCACATTTGTACCAAACTATATGTTCGGGTGTAAACTCATCAGCAGTAGTGAAAGAACACGGGATCACAACACAGAGTCCAGCCTCTGCTGTTAGTTCTCGCTCACTCAGAGTAACACAGTATTTTCTATCACAGTGTTGTCGTCCCCAGGCTGAAGCACCTGTTAATGCAAAGGGAAAGATAAATATAGTGATAAAGAATATTTAGTTTATAACAATAAACATGATGTCTAATTAAAGATACCACAGGAACTTTTATGTTTTCACAATCTTCTTGTTTGTGCTGTAGCCTACACAACTACTTTTTCACATTTAATAGGCTATTATATCCAGGCAATAATATATTCCTGGATGTTGATTAACAATATCTCAGGACATGTTTAACAAAAGATTAAATTAAAATGGCACACAAGCCAACAGATGGTAGCAAAGGCACAAGTTTATGATGAACTGTGGGTAATAATAAATTCTTATTATCTGGACAAATTTCAGAAAAAGAGTGTTACATACAAATATATATAAAAAAATCAAATAGAAATATAGCAGCATTAGAGTAAAGGACAAGATACAAACCTATGTCAGCAATGCTGCCTTTTACAGAGACAAACAGAGCCGACCAGATGAGAACAAACATGTTCGTTGCTCGAGACGTTCAGTCTCTCCCTCCACAGAATAACTTATCCAGCCGATGAAGCAAAAAAGAAATCAAAACAAAAAATAAAATAAAGAAAAAGCCAACAGTTCACATCACACAGCTCAATAAAAGATGTAATATATATATAATATTATATAAATGTATATTAACTGCCAAATAAGAGGACAGCATTACCAGCATCACCAGTGTGTGAATGGGTGGATAACTGGATGTGTAAAGCGCTATACAAATACAGGCCATTTACAGCATTAGGTCACCCATAATATTTGATTAATAAATAATGGTCTTATTCACCATCACTGCTACAGATGTGAAAAAGTCTTTACAATTCTTCTTTTAAAAAGACTTTTTGAAACTCATTAAAATTTATTTTTACCTGTTTTACTTTGTTCTTCAAACTTCTCTTCTCACTGATGTCTGGTGACTCTCTAAACTGAAGTTTTTCATCCTTATCGCTCTTTTCTTTTTCTTCCTCCTTCTTGCAAAATGATTTCAGGAAGTTTCTCAGTAAACCACTCAACTTTACAGACTGACGTTCAAGTTCCTCTGTATGCTATATATAATTATAACAATTTACCTTTTTAAAACATAATGCTATCTTGAGATTTACAGATTGCAGTAATGGTGCTCCAACAAGTTCTATATATTCATATAGCATCAAATCATCATCATTCACCACATGGCCCTTATCACTGTGAGGTAAAGTCCGCACAAGATTAGAGTGAAAACATAACTTGTATATGACATTCAGCTTATCTTTACATTACTTCAACATCATACCACCAATACAACATCATTTTATTGCTATTTAAATGTTTTCTTATGTACTCATTAAAAAAAGTTCCTTGAGACAGATTGAGTGCATTAAAGAACTTAAGAATTTAAAATAAACTTCCCCTCTCTCATTCCCCTTATTTCTGCATATTTAGTCATATTTCATGTACAAATATGCAGAAGTGTTTGCTGCCTCTCTGCAAACACATCTTCATATTTAAGCTTCTTATGTATCCATTTATATTTTCACACCATCTCAGCTGGTCTTAGTATTGCTATTGCTAGTATTGCTATTGCTAACTCATTTTAATATTGTTATAGCAATGCACTGCTCTGCACTTGTATTTGTGAAAATTATTTTTAACCATTTAAAATAAGATCAGTGCAGCAGTTTTTGTATGTGTGAGTCTACATAGCTGGACCCAGAGGATTGTGATCACCAACATTATATATGTCATAAAAAATTATCTTCAGTCTTTTTCACATTAAGATTGGCTTACTGACTTTCTTCTGAATTTGATGCCTGCCTTCACACAATTCTACGGTTTAAGCTAAGACTGAAACACTGAGTCATATGTATTAGAAATGAATGATACTTCCCAGATATCAAATTTCAACAACTGAATTGATTTGTTAATAAAAGCAGCTAGTTATTATTTTTCAAAATGTTTATAAATACCACGCATTCATTCATCCATCAATCCATTCTCATACCCCTTACCTGGGTGGGAGCAATAAAACATTTAGTCTTGAGCGTTATTGTTCTTGTTAACAGGGCATCCAGATTGCCCTTGTGTGGGTGTGTCCTGCCATCTCTCCTGCCTTAGGTCCCATCTTTTTTGTACAGCTGACTCCCATCAGCAGTTAGAAGTACTTAAGGCCAGAGAAAGGTGAGCTCTAGTGCCAGAGAGCCTTGTTGGTTTGTAGCTAGTGAGCTGTGTGTATGGTGATTGATCTGTGGAGAGGAGTGTGTCTTTCATGACTAATCCTTTTGTACTTACTTTTCAGTTTACTGACCTACACCTGAGTTTTGTTGTTTTCTTTCCTTAAAAGGTGATAGCAGCTTGTCTGTCTCTGTGTTTAGTTATTAAGTTAGTTTAAACTAAGTATGCAATAGAAAAAAGCATCATCATCATCAATACTGGTTACTGTTAATATCTAGTAACAGTTATTAAGAGACTGAAGGCTTTCTGGATCAGACCCGCAGTGCTGTACAAAAACTAACAGCTGGCATATGTCTGAAGTGTGGATCAGTTCAAACACCAATTGATCAGTGTATCTGTGTCCATCAGGTACTTAAGTATCTATTTAGTAGAGCATTTCTTGTTTGTAACAGTCCTGAAGAACTCAATGGTTTAAACTGATGTTTTACTCATCAGTACTATGCTGAAACTGCAAATATGGTGTTAAGAAGTGGGTCTCAGAACAAAATGGCCACATGCCAGAGATTTACAGTTAACAAACAGTCAGGTGAATAATTAACACTGAGACACTTGAGATAATTAACGTGCTGCACGGGTGAACTACTCAGAGAGCAATCACCACGAACTGCAGTATTCGTTTATTTTTATAGGTTACATCGTCAATATGCAAATATAATCACATTTCCTGTTACGCAGGTCCT
>NW_024583286.1:31911-49403 GCF_018398535.1 Haplochromis burtoni | reverse complement strand
TAACATAACATTTGAAGCATAATCAAATAAAACAATAAAAACTCCCTAACACCACAGTACAAGAAAAGAAGAAGTTCTAACAGTGACCAATAGAGAACCAATAGAAATTCATCACGTTTATTCCATCACAAGGTTTATTTTTCTTTCGAAGCAGACAAATGCCTAAAGGTGTAGTTCTTGCATCTTCCAGAGAAAGACTTTCCCCCCATGTTAATAGGTCTTGCATTAGTAGGGATTGTGTTTCTACATCCGATCCTTGGAATTTAACTCTCAAGCTCTTCCTCTCTAGGTCTTGAAGAATGTTATCTGGTTGGCCAACTCCTAATTACAGAGTAAGCTTTCCTCCTTAAACTTCCATAATATACAGGTCCAGCAAACTAACAGGTTCCTATTCTGTTGTATCAAAACAAATCCACAATAATCCTAATTAAACTGAATCCTTCTTCTGGTCAAATTGAATTATTATAAAAGCAAAACCATTCGGGCCATGTTATAGCCATTTTCCTTTAAAATATCCCTATCTGTCACTGGAGTCGGCTGCTGCAACCAGCTGCAACTGTGTCATGCAGCCGCTCACTTTCCTGCTTTCTCTTCCAAATTCATCCTTTCTCTCCCTTTAACAGAGAAGGGCCAAAATCTACACCAGTCAACTACTCTCAACTCCAAATAGTTGGCAGCTGAACTAGACTGAATTCTCCTTCCCACATGTGTGTGATTGATATCTTACACAAACATAAACGAAAACAAGAGCATGCAATAACTGAACAGGAACCCATTTTTATGGGATACTCTATATACATATACGCATACATATACATAGCAATAATCTGAATATTAATCATTTGTGAAAAACTGAATATTGACAAGGTGAAACAGCTGTGGAGCTCAAGCAGTCTAAGATTTAAGCTGAGCCAGACTGTTTTGACTGAGTCATATTTATTAGAAATGAATGATACTTCCTAAATATAACATTTTATCAACTTAATGGATTTATTAAAAGCAGATAGTCATTATTTTTCAAAATGTTCATAAAAAAGCTTAAAATACACATATTCATTCATCCATCCATTCTCTTACACTAATCCTTATCAGGGTCCCAGGCGCCCTGTGGGGGGTGGCAATAAAACATATTTAGTGTTGAACTCTATTGTTCTCAAGAGGTTTTAAACCAAGTAAATTATAGAAAAAAATTGTCATTTTTATCGATCAATACTCTGGGATTGTTTGGGGACTTTTGTCATTAGCATTAGAACTACTGAAGCTAGTTATATCAAAAGTTTTAAATGGATTATTGGTATAGAACAAATGATTCGGTCAACCTGATGATGGTGCCGGATAAAAACTGAAAAAGAAAATAAATGATCTTATGCAAAAGAGGAAAGAAATGCATTTACTTAACAAAATGACATGTTTTTCTGGAGGAATACAAAACACAATACATCGTGTAAAAGGGCATTTTGTGAAAACACAAAAAGAAAATTCCAAAGGTTATTTGGCACACTTTGGCTACACACTTTCAAATATATTTAACCAGACAATGTCAGTGTTGGCCATCTGCCAAATGGAAACTTAAACCGTTAAAAATCTGCAAAATACATCAAGAATAGAGTCAAGCAAAAGATAAGCCACTATATTTACTGCTACTACTAAATGTCACTGGGCAAGATTTTATAGTAAAGCAGTATAGGTATCTAAAATTTGCTAAACCATAACATTTTTCTAATATTTGTAATCCTTAAACTACTGCAGAGCACGATATTCAAAGCTAACATTCTGTAAGATTTGATTTGTTAATATTTGTGAAGTTTACAGTATAGAGAAAATTGTCCTACAGTTAGTTATTCCAACACAAAATGGAAATCCATCCATCCATCCATCCATCCATCCATCCATTACATCTGAAGAGATCAATATTTATCCTTAGCAACTATAAGAATTCCTCAAATATCATCTGTTATGTCATTCACAGTGGAGTACACTGCCTCATCTTCCTCGTCCTTCTTTTCTGTTTCACAATGTTTCATCTCCCCCTCCAACATTTTACCGTCGTCTCCACCATCATCTTCTTGTTCTTTTTTTATTACCTTCTTAATTTCAGCGTACTCCGTCTTTGTGCTTTCTCGCATCCTTGCTGCCTTTCTGCCGCTGTGTGTTTTTAACAGGGAAAGATCAATGGTGGCATATTTCACTTCGTTTGTCCCACTGTTTGAGTTCAGGGTCTGGTTGTTTTGTAATGCTTGAGCATCATATATCTGTTAGGCACAAAGTAAGTAGTTTCAGTCATTTATCAGCTACAGGCAGCCAAACATTGTGAATACTATCGATTTATCTTGTTTAAAGTCTTTCATGCTTCAAAGGGTTTGAGTTCTCATTGGGTGGAAAGAAAGAAACTTTGCATTACTTTAATTCTGGTTTCCATTTGTGTATTTGTTTATTTATTTTATTATATGTTTTTTGTATCATGAATATTAAAGATCAAAGTTTTACTGTGACAGAAAGTTGAGATGTCTCATATTTTAAGTCAAACCATCCTATTTGCATGGTTTCTCTCTCCATCTGTCCCTTACTGCATTGCGCTGGAGTACACCTGAGAATCGCCAGGCTGTGTTAAACACCGCCTAGCAGAGTAAAGGTGGCGACACTGGATTACCAGCAGCAATGAGACTTCCACCATATGTATGTGAGATATTTGTGCTGAAACTCATTTAAACTATTTGAAGAGT
This sequence comes from Haplochromis burtoni, assembly GCF_018398535.1. Taxonomy (NCBI): domain Eukaryota; kingdom Metazoa; phylum Chordata; class Actinopteri; order Cichliformes; family Cichlidae; genus Haplochromis; species Haplochromis burtoni. Next base: position 46,680 of record NW_024583286.1, on the reverse strand, counting down.
TATATCAAAACAGACGAATTAACATAAATACCAGTGGATCATCTGGACGTGTCAGCATCACAAAAGTGTCATTCAAATGTCCAGAACTCGTCATTTCTTTCCTGTAGAAAAGGGCATATTTACAGAAACAATGTTGAAATGAATGTTAAATTGAATCTACAGAGAAACCTTAGTAATAACTACAAAAATAATTCTGTACCTGTAACACTTTTTGGCCAAAAAGCAAACACCTGATGAAAGAACTGCACCAATCAAAAATGCAATGATAATTTCCAGAAATCGCCACCTAAGACCCGATGACGGCTCTGCACTCGAAGGAAACAACATGAAAAACCTGTTAACTCACATTTGCCATTGAATTATATACAGCACACCTAATGGCTAGTCTAATGATTGTCTTAATTACATAGGTCATAGATTACATGGGTCAGAAAATGGTAGTAAAAATGTCAAGTGGTTAAAAGTGTTACAGAAACGGTTTTAATTTAAAACAACAGCAACAACCAAACAAAACTTACCATCTTTTTTGGACAAGTTGTTATTAATCAGCAGGTTCTCTCTTTCTTCTCCATTTCCATTGTTGCTGACACATTCAACAGTGCTGTTGCCATGGTTTTTTACAGTGAGACTGACAGTGCTGTTGACTGTGTGGTTTGATACACTAGTAATGACAGAGTACTCAGTGTGGTGAGTCAACAGAGGCCATGTGATGTTAGGCAAAGGAAAGCCTTCACTGATGCACACACAGGTCAAACCCTCAGACTGAAGCACACATCCTGAGCCATTCTGTATCTTTGTATGCCCTGTAAACATGTAGTCAGAATCATAAAACAGGACACGCTGCAAGCTATAATGTTAATGAACTTCAGGTTAAAAATACATGCCATCTACTTACAAGTCACAGTTACATCAACATATGAATTCAGAGTTGTGTCCAGATGTTTTACTGTACAGATGTACTGTCCTGAATGTTCTGATGTTACATTATGGATGACAAGTGTAGCTGATCCAGTGTCATTGTGCAGGTTTGTGTCAGAACCAAGTTTAGACCACACAATCACGGATGGAGGGAAACTTTCAACACTGCAGGTCAGATTCAGAACATCTCCCTCCTTAACGGTTGTAACACCACTGATTGTAATTTCTTTCTTATCTGTTAGATAAAAATATACATTTTACAATCATGTTGTTTCCTTTTCAGACTCTACTGATCATCCAATAGATTTCAAATAAATAAATAGATATAAACAATAACAACAGGTTACGAAGTACTCACATTTCACATTTACTGTCAAAGTCTCCTCTGTAGTTTTTCCACATGTGAAGTTGATCTTGCAAGTGATACTGGTGTTGTGGTGTTCAGATGAAGCGTTAAAGGTCAAAGTTGAGATGTGTCTTTGTGTGAAAGCCGCCAGATTCTCAGTCTTGAAATTAGTGCTGTTTCCTGTAATGTAAGATTCAGTCCCTCCTGCTCCTCTCCATGTCCAGGTGATTTCAGGAACAGATCCAGAGCAGAGACCAGGAGCAGTGCAGGTCAGTGTGGCCTGCTGTCCCTCTGTCAGTGTGGGAATCATTACTCTGGGCTTCAGATTAAGACCTAATGAAAATAAATTGCATTTATAGAAACACATCAACTATCTGAAGTTCATCTAGTAAATCAATCTGTTTTTTCAAATAAGATATTTAATGAAAATGGTTAATGGCGATCATAAGTTTTAACAGGAACTGCTGCAGTTCCTACCAGCTACCATAGAGGTCAACAATTCCCCAAAATAATGAACACTTCATTAAGGCCTTAAAAATACTAAATATGTTATTGTACATGAACAAATATCTTCTTTTTCAACATGATTGTCCTTGAAATAGCTTTTTTCACCTTTAACTGAGACAGATACTCTTGGAATGAATGTGAATCCATCTTGTTTTCCATTCAGTTCACCGGTAACTCTGAACTGATATGATCCAGAATCAGACTCTTTCAGATCATTAATGATGATGCTGCAGTTTTTTTGAGTCACATCAGGCTCCAAACGTGAGACTCGTCCTTCAAACTCAGCCTGAGCTTTTTTGTCTGTGTTTTTGTTGCTGTGAAATATTATGTCAGCTTCACAGCACCTATGTTGAGCTATACATTTGTACCAAACTATATGTTTGGGTGTAAACTCATCAGCAGTAGTAAAAGAACACGGGATCACAACACAGAGTCCAGCCTCTGCTGTTAGTTCTCGCTCAGTGAGATTAAGACAGTATCCTTTGCCACAGTGTTGTTGCACCAAGGGAGAGGCACCTGTTAATGCAAAGGGAAAGATAAATATAGTGATAAAGAATATTTACTTTACAACAATAAACATGATGTCTAATTAAAGATATTGAAGTAACTTTTATCTTTTACACTGGCTGCTTGTTTGTGCTGTACTCCACAACTACTATAATGTTCTCATTTCACAGCTTATTATATCCAGGCTATGGAATCTCCCTGGATGTGCATCAACAATATCTCAGAACACGTTTAACAAAACATTAAATTAAAATGGCACACGAGCCAATAGATGATAGTAAAGGCACAAATTTATGATGAACTGTGGGTAATAAAAAATTCTTATCATCTGGATACATTTCAGAAAAAGAGTGTTACATGCAAATATTTTAAAAAGTCAAATACAAATATAGCAGAATTACAGGACAAGATACAAACCCGTTTCAGCAATGCTTCCTTTTACAGAGACAAACAGAGCCGACCAGATGAGAACAAACATGTTCGTTGCTCGAGACGTTCAGTCTCTCCCTCCACAGAATAACTTATCCAGCAGATGAAGCAAAAAAGAAATCAAAACAAAAATTGAAATAAAGAAAAAGCCAACAGTTCACATCACACATGAAAAGAAAGATGTATAATATATATAATAGAATATAAATGTATATTAACTGCCAAATAAGAGGACAGCCTTGTAATATTTGATTAATAAATAATGGTCTTACTCACCATCACTGCTACAGATGTGAAAAATCTTTACATTTCTTCTTTTAAAAAGATTTTTTGAGCCACATTCAATTTTATTTTTACCTGTTTTACTTTATTCTTCAAAACTTCTCTTCTCACTGATGTCTGGTGACTCTCTAAACTGAAGTTTTTCATCCTCATCGCTCTTTTCTTTTTCTTCCTCCTTCTTGCAAAATGATTTCAGGAAGTTTCTCAGTAAACCACTCAACTTTACAGACTGACGTTCAAGTTCCTCTGTATGCTATATATAATTATAACATTGTTTATTAAATAATTTACCTTTTTAAAACATAATGGTATCTTATTTTAACATTCCAATAATGATGCTCCAACAAGTTTTATATTTTCATATCAGAATCAGAATCGGGATCAGAAGACTTTATTTATCTCCAAGGGGCAATTAACAAACAACTGAGCAGCATACGTGGAAGATAAGGACAATAAGAACAGGCAATAGAAGACAAATAATAAATACACAGAATATACAGAATATACAGTTTTAAAATTACACAGTTTTAAAATTAAAGTGACTGAAGGTGAATAAATAACCGCAAGTGACTAAAAGTGAATAAAGTGTCAGTAGTGTAAGAAGAATTTAGTTTATGTTTCTGGTGTGGGAAATGTTTTTACCGGCTGGAGTTAAAAAGCAGAGTGGCTTTGAGGACAAAGGTGGCTCTCCATCTCTCAGTCCTGCAGGAGCCATTGAGATGCTGGGTGAAGAATGTGAGAGGGGTCGTTGATGATTTTGGCTGCCTGTCTAAGGGCCTGTTGGCTGAAAACCTGTGCCAGAGTTCTGACAGGCAATGATTTTAGAGCACACTGATGGAGTGTGCTGCAGTCTGTTCCTGTTCTGAAGGCTGAGGAAGTGGAACCAGCAGGTGATGGAGAAGGTCATGATGCTTTCCAGGAAGGCATAGTAAAAAGTCATCATGATGGGTGTGCTGACTCCAAAGGAGTTGAGTTTCCTAAGGAGGTATAGCATGTTGGCAGAGAATTTCAGGAGGTTTTTGAAGATGGTTCCCAGGTATTTGCACTCCTCAATACCTCCACTGGCTTCCCGTGGATGGTGGTGGTGACTGAAGCAGCCAGATCCCTCGGCCTACTGGAGAAGGTCACCACCATCTCTTTGGTTTTGCCTATGTTCAATTCAAGTCTGGAGCTGTCACACCACTCTACAAACTCCTGAAGAGTGGGCCTGTGGTGTTGTGAGGGGCCTGACAGCAGTGACAGGAGAAATGTTTTGTCAGCATATTCAACCAGGTGACAGTTGGGCTGTGTGGATCTGCAGTCATCGGTGTAGAGGATGAAGAGCAGGGGGGAGAGCACACAGCCCTGGGGGGAGCCAGTGGAGGTGGAAAAGAGACCGGAAAGAGACTTGTTGACCCCAACTTTCTGAGTCCTGCTGGTCAAAAAGTCCAGTATCCACAGGATTAGCTGATCATCCAGGTGAAATCGGGTGGAAAGTTTAGTGGCCAGGATATGAGGCTGCAGAGTGTTGAACGCTGATGAGAAATCAGCAAACAGAAGTCTGGCGGAGGAGTCAGGGAGCTCCAGATGTTTGTGGATGGAGTCCAAGATGAAGATTTTGGCAGCATTTACATTACTTCAACATCATACCACCAATACAACATCATTTTATTGCTATATAAGTGTTTTCTTATGTACTCAGTTAAAAAAATGTTCCTTGAGACAGATTGAGTGCATTAAAGAACTTAAGAATTTAAAATAAACTTCCCCTCTCTCATTCTCAGTGTTTGCTGCCTCTCTGCAAACACTTCTGCATATTTAGGCTTCTTATGTATTTATTTATATTCTGCACCATCTCTGCTGCTCTTAGTATTGCCATGTAACTCATTTTAATATTGTTATAGCAATGCACTGCTCTGCACTTGTATTTGTGAAAATTATTTTTAACCATTTAAAATAAGATCAGTGCAGCAGTTTGTTGTATGTGTGAGTCTACATAGCTGTACCCAGAGGATTGTGATCACCAACATTATATATGTCATAAAAAATTTAGTCTTTTTCTTCAAGCACACCATTGTTTTTCTTGTGACATTACCAATAAGTTTGATGTGTCACATGGCCTTCTTCCTATTGAAAAAACAAAAGTTGTATCCAAGATGACCGACTTCTAGCAGTCAACAATCCCCTTATAGAATGAATACTCCATTAAGACCATAAAAATACTAAATATGTTATTGTACATGACTGAATATCTTTTTTTCTACATGATTGTCCTTGGAATAGCTTTTCATACCTTTAACAGAGACATATACACAGAGTCCAGCCTCTGCTGTTAGTTCTCGCTCACTGAGAATAACACAGTACCTCTGTAGTTGTTGTCCCCAGGCTGGGGCACCTGTGAATGCAAAGGGAAAGATAAATATTGTGAGAAAAACTATTTAGTTTTCAACAATAAACATGATATCTAATTAAAGATGTTAGAGTAACTTTTATGTTTTACACAAGCAACTTGTTTGTGCTGTAGTCTACACAACTACTATGGTTATATCCAGGCTATGAAATATTCCTGGATAATGATTAACAATATAACAAAAGATTAATTTAAAATGGCGCACAAGCCAACTGATGATAGTGAAGACACACATTTATGATGAATTCATCTATCTCACATGCAAATATTAAAATAAATACAAATAAAAATATAGCAGAATTACAGGAAAGCAGAAGATTCAAACCTGTGTCAGCAATGCTGCCTTTTACAGAGACAAACAGAGCCGACCAGATTAGGTCTTATTCACCATCACTGTTACAGATGTGAAGTCTTTATATTTATTCTTTTAAAAAGATATTTTTAAGCACATTTAACACATTTTTCTGTGTTTTACTTTGTCTTCTCATTGATGTCTGCTCACTCTCTAAACTGAAGTTTTTCATTCTCGCCTCGTCTCTCTTTTCTTTGTCTTCTTCCTCCTTCTTGCAACAACATTTCAGGAAGTTTTTCAGGAAACCACTCAACTTTACAGACTGACATTCAAGTTCTTCTGTACGCTATATGTTCATTATTTATTAAATAATTTACCCTTTTAAAACATACTGTTATCTTGAGATTTTGATATTCAAGTAATGGTGCTCCAATAAGTTTTATATATACATATAGCATCAAATCATCATCATTCACCTCATGGCCCTTTCCACTGTCAAGTAAGGACCCCACAATATTAGAGTGAAAACTTGATCTGTATATTGCGTTTAGCTTGTCTTTACATCACATTCAACATCACACAACCGATCTAAAATCATTATATCTTTATAAGTGTTTCTTATGTAGTCAGTGTAAAAAAATGTTCCTTGAGACAGATTGAATGCTTTAAAGGGCAAGAGCTCTTTAAAGCTTCATTCGTATCCATTTACATTGTGCAGCATTTCTGCTTTTCTTAGTAATTGCTGTGCAATCATATTTTAACATTGCTATATTAATGCATTGGTGGGTACTTTGTATTTGTGAAAATTATTCTTAACCATTTAAACAAAGATCAGTGTAACAGTTTTGTGTGTGTGTATCAGGTGCCTCAGTGGTTAGGTTTTGTTTACTCTTTGTTTTGATTCTTTGTTATGGTTTTGGCTTTTGTATTTCATGTTTCTTAGGTATTATTTAGCACCTTTTACAAGTTGTACTGGGTTATGGTATTATGATAACCGTGTGTAAGTGAGCTGTGTATTTGTGTTTATCAGCCACGTAAATTTGGGTACAAAAAAATGAGAATATTTGTGTTTGGTCGGTTATTTCTTTCTTGTAACAATCCTTTTTGGCAGGAAATTTTATATAGTCAGAAAGCCTGTTTTGTTTTGTTCCCCACACATTTGTATGCTGAGTAGCAGAGTTGAGTGTATAGATTGTATCTATGAAAAACTTGCCAAATCTTCTCCACCAAGGCCAAACAACTTACTCTGACTCAAAAAGCATATCAGCACAGAAACCTCTGACCAGCTGGGAAGTTAGCTCATGGGTGATGATATATGTGTCATGGTTCTGGATCCTTTTGACCCAGCTTTTTGAGTTTTAGTGATATTTTGTATAATGGTTTAAGTTTTAGGTTCATTAGTAGTTCGAAGTTAGTCGGTTTTGAGTTTCTTCTATTCCCTGTTTAGATTCTTGTTTATTAGGTTCCCTAGTGTCTCTGTCCTCTGCTTCTCTCTCAGTGTTTCCGTGTTGATGCGTGTTTGTGTGGGCATCCTTGTGTCTTGTTATAGAGTGTCTCTGCTTTCAACTAACACTTCCTCTTTCTTAAGTACCTCTAATGTACTTCCTCTGTCTTTGTGGTCAGTTTCAAGTAGTTTTATCACATTGCTCAACTGCTGTTCAGAAGCATATACTTCAAAAATGTAAATGTAAACATTTTATACCAAGCCTTTTCAGGAAAACTTATTAATACATCTTTGTATGCAAAAGTTTCCCAGATCACCTGCACAGCCTGTTCTGAGCTCATATATACGGAGGAGGCTGCACCAAATATACTGATCAATCTGCTTTAGTGTGCCCTGAGATAAAAGGGAGCTGATAAAGCTGATAAAATACCATTGATTAATTTACTTAGGCATGGTTCACAAACACGCTGTACCCAGACTAAAAAGAAGAGACTCCACAGTGGTCAACACAGCGTAGAAGATCGACTGCCCCCTCCCCTGTTTCACATCTATACATCCCACTGCCTCAGAGCTGAGGAGATCACAAGAGACTCCACCCATCCTGCAGCCCACCTGTTGTACTTGCTGCCCTCAGGTAGACACGACAGGTGCATCCAAATCAGGACTAGCAGACTAGCAAACTGTTTCGCAACCACACTACAGAACACACACACACTCACCCTACCCCAACACGTCAGCACCTCTCACACACATACAATGCACACACACACACACACACACACACACACACACACACATTTAATTGTTTATTGCTATTTATTCTGCTACCAGGAAGTTGCTCCTAATTGATGCCTTCTTGGTTCTGAATCATCTTCTGCTTCTCTGACATGTGTTGTCCCACAGGGCTCAATTTTAGGGCCACTGCTGTTTTTATTATATTTATTTTTCCATCCTTAGAAGGCATGGGATCACATTTCATTGTCATGCCAATGACTGCCAAATTTATTTGTCACTAAAGCAGAAGGATGTCATCACCATAAAACCTCTAGATGACATTAAAGCATGGCTGGCTTTAAACTTTTTCAATTTTAATGAAAAGAAAACAGAGGTGTTAGTGTTTGGACTCAGTGGTCCCTGTGAGTCCTCCTTTATTGATATGGGACCCTTGGAAGTTTATTTTATTTATTTAAACCTGTTATTACTGTTTTAAATTGGACAGCCAAATTAGAGCTGGTGAAGTCCAGTTTTTATCATTTAAGGCGACTGGCAAGAGTGAAATCTTTTCTTTCTGGGCAGTACCTCGAAATAGTGATCCATGCTTTTATTTCTTCCCATCTGGACTACTGTAACTTTATGTGGGGGTCATTCAGTTGCTGGTTCAAAATACCGCTGCACAACTGCTAACAGGAACTTGAAAAAGAGACCATATAACCTCTATGCTGGCCTGTTTGGTTGTTTTAAAGTGTTTTATAAATAAAGGTGATAATTTGTATCTTTATTTATTTGTATCTTTATTTATTTCAGACATAATAAAACAAACAAAAAAAAAAAAACAATATATACTCGTCTACATCATAATGATGATGATGATGAGATTCTGAGAATTTCTTGGTGTTAAACAGGATTTTTTTTCCATCCCACTGTCACCAAGTACTTCCTCACAGGGGGTCATCTGATCATTGGGGCTTTTTATGTAATAGTGTAGGGTTTTACCTTACAATATAAAGTGCCTTGAGAAAACCGTTATTGTGATTTGGCACTGTATATTTATAAAAAAATGTTTTTATGGTAATTCAATAGGAGAAAACATACCACAGAGAGAAAACATGTCACCTTTTATAAATATGAACCTGCTTTAAATACTTGTTCCCTCTATCACTGTGATCACTTAAACATAACCTTATATGGCATCACTGTACTCACTAAGTACTTCCTCTTCTAACATAAAGGTCAGACTATCACTGCCAACCAGTGTGTTTACTAATGACGCAACAGAGAGCAAAATCATGTTGTAACTGGTCACTAACTTAAATATTTGCATGTCAACAATTCCCACTGTTGTACACTGTAATGTACACAGTACACTGTTCACCTTAATTTGTGATTTAGAGGCAATATTTGGGTTCAAACTGAAAGAAACAATTCACTCCAAACATCAGGTTAAGGTTTGCATTGGCTTTCACCATTTGCAATATTACCAGGGGAAGTGAAATTTCTACACTCTACACTCGTGCTATACTCTATTAGATACATACATTCGTTTCATTTCAGAAATGCAGGATGTGTTTTAAAAGACACAAGAGCCACTGAAAATCCAACACCACTGAAACTAAACTAAACTTAAACTTTAAGGCAAAGTAGAATAAATTAATTTGTTAAGCTGTGAATCAGTTTCAGCACAGCAGAATGGTTGAGAAATCACTTCACAACCTTAAAAAGCCAAGAAACATGCATATCTGACTGATGTGCATGTTGTATTATAAGTGAGGAAAACCTCAAATATAAGTGTTAGTGAATTATGCTGTTGCCCAGATTGTCTTAAAAGTGGTGTGGTGCTGCCTGAATAAAATACTGTCCAGCTAGAAGTAAGAGACACTGTAGTACAATTTCTCTCTGTTACTGCACACTTTAGAAAATCACAAAAATACTACAATTAGAATTATAAAAACAAACAAAAAATGTGGATACCAGCACATAATACAATCTGACTTGAAAATAAATAGCTAAATATTTATGTCATTAGTTAAACACTGCCCTCTGCTGGACACACATTGCTCTGAAAAACGCTTCAGTATCCATGAAATGTGCAATAACATCATCCAACAATGTGAGGTCACCAGAAGACATTGCTCTAGAGACCGATGGATGTGGGTCGTCATTGGCAGCTACACAGAAGTGCTGGAGAAGCAAGAACCCAGACTAGCCTTGGGCCAATCTTGCCAGGTCCCAGCTAAGCGCTGCTAATTGTGCCTCCATATTAGCTGTGCTAGGTCGCACATGAAAATGGAAATTAATAAGGTTACCTGGATGTGCCCTTGATGCTGCTGTATAAGTCATGGCTCAACAGGGTGGGTGAGGAAGCCCTAACAAAAATTTTACTGCTTTATTAGTTGGCTGACCAGATCCATTGTTCAGTCATTGGAAAGCTCAGATTTTTATGTATCTACACCTAATTTTTAGTTTTTAATTCTAGTCTCTGACTCAGCAGTCCCAGCGAATACTAAACAGCCAGATTGATCTCTGGAGATTTGCAGAGTTAATTATTATGGTTGCAACATTTGGCAATAAGTGCCTGTCTGGTTCTTAGTTTTGAAAATGGCTAATAGATGAGGGATAAGTCCAGAAGAAAGAAAGAAAACAAACAGAGAAGATTTGTTATTTTTTTTTTTTCAGCTTTATTACAAAATGATTTAACTGAAAAAGATATGTTCCTATATCAATCAAACAAAAAACAACCACAAAAATATCCTGGAAAGAAATGAGTTTAACAAATGAATCAAAGAAAAACACATGTGCTATCAACAGACACTTGTTTCATTTTTTCTAATTTCATATCAGACACTTTAAAGATCTTAGTGAAACTATGTATTGTAAATATTACCTTTCATTGTTTCAGTAAGGTAAAGTGTTCTCTAGATACAATAATTCTATATAAATGTATATAATTTGCATATTTCTGTATGATACACCTAATTATCAAAGAAAAAAAAAATCAGACCATGATAAAAAGTTAACTGGGGCCTAACAAATATTATGCCCAGGATGTTTCATGTTTACTTGGTGGCCATGTGGCTTACTCTGCCTGCAAATAGTGTGTGTAAGAAATGGCCAGAGGGGAAAAATAATTTATAATAAATCAAAGAGTGAAAACAATGAAGTTAATCAAATATCATTAATTAAATGCAATAGGTAGCTTATATTTTTCTGGTAAGTTTTGATTGTTTCAAGAAAGACATTTAAACTTAGCTTTAATATATATTAGCTTTAACATATTGTCTTTGTCTTCCCACTCATTATTCTAAATGCCTTTTAATTTATGCTGTCTCTCTTTTGCTCAATTCAAATAGTTAATATTATTAGAATGTGATAAACAGCTGAGAGAGCGAGAGGCTGACCTGTCCTTTTCCTTAAAATTTCAGTTGATAAATATTTGCTCAAAATGGGAACTACAATTGGCTTTAAGAAGTATATTTTTGGATGACCGATATGCCAATATATTTATCCTTCTCAATCAAAGCATCAAAAACCAATCTGAGAGCATTAATCACTGAGGTGGTTCCATCTTGGGCTCCTAAATGGACACTCTGATAGCTTAATAATGGTTTTAATTAACTCCATAACAAAACATTACCCAAATTCCATTGGTTATATCCTTCACATTTCATTCACTGCCTCATCTCGCCCTTCTACCCTTTCTGGTTCACATTGTTTCAGCTCCATTATCACATTCTTCTCTTGTCCCTCCAATATGTCTCCTTCCTCCCCAGCATCATCTTCCCATTGTTCTTCGACCACTTTCTTAATTTCAGCATAGTCTGTCTTTGTGCTCTCTTGCTTCCTTGCTGCCACCCAGTCACTGTTTCTTTTCAGCAGGGAAAAATTAATATTGGCATACTCCACTTCCTTTGGCCCACTGTTTGAGCTCAGGGTCTGATTGTCTTGTAATGCTTGACCATTATATACCTGTTAAAGACAAAGGAAAAGAGACTCATCTTGTCTTGTACATTTACATTCTTTCATTCTGGGTTATTTTTCTTTTTATGCCCTGACAATCAGCTTGATGAAAGAACTGAAGCTTAATTTATTGCAATCGCTACAATGTACTTAAAAAAACCTGTTAAAGAAGACATGACAAGGATTTGAAACACTACATGCTCTCAGCTAAAACTCATGGTGTCCCTTTATGCATGAAATTAATATTGCATAGATTTACACTTCAATTCCAGTGAAAGTGGACATTGGATCCTTGGTTTCTTATGATAAAATTCATTGTTGCAGCCAGGGACAGTATAAAGATGACCCCCTTAAACAACTTTTTAGTTTTAGAGTCCTTACTTTCCACAATGTTGTTTTTTTTTTGTTATTAGTTAGTTAACATAAACTAATGTAAGGCTACTGACCAAAACATACCAACTAGCCAGTCATATCACTTTCTCTACTGACACAAGACTGTGCTAAACAAGTTCTATTATCTTTAACTTTTAAAAAAGTCCAGCTTCGCAGACAGTGTCACATCTATGTCAGTTTTTGAGAGCAGGATTCCATGATTTAAATTAACCTTTATACATGTGGTGTTTCATATCCACTTTAAAGTGCACACAGTGGTGTGAAAAAGTGTTTGTTACAATTAAATGTTTCAGATAATCAAACAAATTTAAATATTAGACAAAGATAACACAACTGAATACAAAATGTATTTTCTAAATGACAGTATACATTATTAAGAGGGAAAAAATCCAAAGCTACTTGGTCCTTTATGAAAAAGTTATGGTGGTGTGTATCTCATCTTTTGAAAGCTGAGTTAAATTTCTGGCCTGACCCATTTTCAATCAAGAAATTACTTACTGTAAATAGGACCTGCATGACAAAGTTGAGTAGGCCTCATATTGCAATACAGGGAAATTCAGCAACAGTTAAGAAACAATGTAATTGAGATGTGTCAGTCTGGAAAAGGTTATAAAGACATTTCTAAATCTGTGGGAATCCATGCAAACCTCAGTGAGAGGCATTATCCACAAATGGCAAAAACATGGTATAGTGGTGATCTGGAGTGGCCGGCTGACCAAAATTGCCCTAAAAACTAAATTGTGAAAACTCATCCAAGAGGTCATTAAAGACCCCAGAACAATATCCAAAGAACTGCAGGCCTCACTTGCCTCAGTTAAGTTCAGTGATGCAACCATAAACAAGAGACTGGGCAAAAATGGCATCCATGAGAGAGTTCCAAGGTGAAAACCAGTGTTGAGTAAATGAGCATAAAGGGGAAAAAAAATATTTTGCCAGTGATCCAAAACACACCAGCAAGTCCACCTCTGAATGGCTTAGGAAAAACAAACTGAAGACTTAGGAGTGGCCTAACTAAACTGCCTTTTGTGTTGACTTTTTTTCTTTGTCTAATATCTAAAGTTATTTTATGATCTGAAATATTTAACTGTGACAAACATACAAATAAAATAGGAAACTGGGGCAACCACTTTTTCACACCACTGTATACAAAATCAAAATAATCTTGTCATTAAGGCTAATCTTAATCTGAACCACTTTCTTGCAGAACCTTTATGTGGGAACTTTCAGTAAAATGTAAACAAGTAAACTATGGATGCTTCAAAGACATCAAAATTTGTGCAGAAACTCCTATTTTTACAAGTAAATCAAAAAATGTCTGATGAATTAATACCAGTTTATTTTGATGTGTCTCCATCTCCAAAATCTCATCTGAAGTTCTCAATTTTTGAATGTTCAGTTTTTTACTGAAGAAAAAGACAGAGAGACAAATTCATGTTCAAATTCCTCTACAGAGAAAACCTAATAATAATTAGACACCTGTAGCCTTACCTGTAGCAATTTTTAGCTAAAAAGCAAATGATTGTTGCAAGAATTGTCCCAGTGAACAAGACAATGATGACGTTCAGGTATTCCAGCCTAAAAACTGTGAATTGAAGTGAATTTAAAAAGGAATAAAGTTGGTTCCATGTTGCTTAAAATGCATACTGCAAATGTGTGTTTGAAGATTGTCTTTTTACAAAGATTGCATTAACAAGTGTGGTCCTAAGAGGTTAAATTGGTGCTCAAAAATGTTTGGTTGGAAATACTTACTATTATTGTCTGGCAAGTTTTTTTGGATTGTGAGACTTTCTTCTGCTTCCCCCATTCCATTGTTGCTGACACATTCTAAAGTAGTGCTGCCATTGTTTTTCACAGTTAAACTGACTGTGCTGTTTACTGTGTGGTTTGACACAGTGGTAAAGACAGAGTAATCAGTGCTGTTCTTCAGAAATGGCCATTTGACAGTAGGTAAAGGAAACCCTTCACTGATACACACACAGGTCAAAACCTCTGACTGAAGCACACATCCAGAGCCATTCACTATTTTTGAAAACCCTGTAAACGCATGTTTAGGATCATTAAACAAGTGAAGCATTGATTTTAGTGTAAGGATGACATTCAGATTTAAGATCAGTGCCGTCTACTTACATGTCACAGTCACGTTGACATATGAAGTCACAGTTGTGTGCAGATGTTTGGTTGCACAGATGTACTGTCCAGAATGTTCTGCTGTCACATTCTGAATGACAAGTGTAGCTGATCCAGTATCATTGTGCAGATCAGTTTTAGTCAGAAGGTTTGTGTTGGTACTTCTCCAGACTATAAGAGCTGGAGGGAAGCTTTCGACACTGCAGGTCAGATTAAGAACATCTCCCAGTTTAACGGTTGTATTTCCAATGATCTGAGGCTTCCTTTTATCTGTAAAACACATTTTAGTAATTTATTTACTAAAGTAATTTACTGTGTTGTGCATGGTGAACCAATACAGGAATTGAACCATATATTGGGTGTGGGGGAGATTACTCTCCTTATGACCAAGGATGTTGTGATCAGGAAGTCACACACATACGCACACACACACACACACACACACACACACACACACACAC
>NW_024583286.1:28720-31891 GCF_018398535.1 Haplochromis burtoni | reverse complement strand
CACACACACACACACACACACACACACACACACATAGTGCCTTGTCTTAGAACCATTGGGGGGGGGTTATGGTGGGAGGTGCTTGTGCTGTGATGTGTATTGTAACTGTCATGTCAATAAATAGCTGCGAGGAGAGCTGCTCTTTGAAGGATTTGGGCTAGAGACAGGTGATGAGACCAAGGCTTCCCTTGTTAGCAAGTTAAAGACCGGTTGAAGATGTCTCTAAACTAGCGGGGCCTGTGGAAACACAGACCCAACAAAAAAAAGGACCCTTCTTGGGGCTCTTATGCTAAACTCATCTTTCAGTTGTCATTAATATTGATAATAACATTTATAATAATAATAATAATAACAATAATAATAATAATAAATACATTTAAAAAAAAGGTTTGTACTTACATATGACTGTTACATTGACTTTGTTGTCTGTATTGTTGACTATATTGTTCATATATTTAGCTGTACAGATGTACTGGCCAGAATCTTTCGTTGTCATATTCAGCATGGAGAGAGTTGCTGATCCAGTGTCATTGTGCAGGCTCATGTTGGAACTATGTTTAGACCAGATAATCAGAGATGGGGGAAAACTTTCTACACTGCAGGTCAGATTCAGAGCTTCACCCTCCTTCACACTTGTATCCTTAGTGATTTTAATTTTCTTCACGTCTATGTGACAAAGGACACATTCCATATAACTTCCTGACTTTTCTTCAAAAGCACTATAACATTCAATAGCATTCTGAATATTTTAGATAGAAATATTTAGATTTAGAAATACTCACAGTTCACAGTCAAAGTTGAACTCCCTTCTGTAGTTGTTTTATCTGTAAAGCTGATCTTGCAGGTGATATTAGAGTTGTGGTGTTTAGCCAAAGCATTAAAGGTCAAAGTTGAGACATGACTCTGTGTGAAAGCTGTCAGATTCTCTGTCTTGTAATCAGTACTGTTCCTTGCAATGTAAGATTCAGTCCCTCCTGCTCCTCTCCATGTCCAGGTGATTTCAGGAACAGATCCAGAGCAGAGACCAGGAGCAGTGCAGGTCAAAGTGGCCTGCTGTCCCTCTGTCAGTGTGGGAATCATTACTGTGGGTTTTTGTTTAAGACCTGGTGGGAACACAGTACATTAGTGGAATCAAATGAACTTGAATTAAAAGAGGAAAAAAACTCCAGAAATTTAAGTAGATGTTTATCGGGAATTGTTGCACTTCTTATAAGCTGCATACAAGGGTCAGCAAATGTGCAAAATGTTTCACAGATACAATAAAACACAAGCATGTTGAACTACATTTCAATTTCCTACATGATTGTTTTTGATCTAGCTTTTCATACCTTTAACAGAGACATTAACTTTAGGAATAAATGTAAATGCATCTGTCTTCCTATTCACTTCACCAATAACTCTGAGGTGATATGATCCAGAATCAGACTCTTTGAGATTATTGATGATGATGCTGCAGTTGTTCTGAATGACATGCTCAATAAGTGACACTCGTCCTTCAAACTCAGGTTGAACATCAGTGCTTTTGTTGGTGTGAAATATCATGACAGGACGATCACATCCTGCTTCTGATGCTTCACATTTATACCACACTATATGTTGGGTTTCAAAGCCTTCAGCAGTCTTGAAAGAACACGGGATCACAACACAGAGTCCAGCCTCTTCTGTCAGCTTTCTCACATTAAGAGTGATGCAGTATTCTCTGTCACAGTGTGGATTTCTCATTTCTGAATCACCTGCAAATGTAAAGGAGGAGATAAAATAAACAGATTTTAGTTTTAGGCAAGCAAAGATGAATTTGTTTCTTGAGACTGCATTGGCCTTTGCTGTTTCTTTATGTTTTGTTTGCAATCTGTTTGCAAGTTTGTTTGTTTTTTACATTACATCACATCACTTTTATTGTCACATCACATGTGCAGGTACACTGGTACAGTACATGCGAGTGAAATTCTTGTGTGCGACCTTCACAAGCAGCAGAGTTGTGCAAAAATACAATGACGTAAAACAAGCAAAATATAAGAATGGCTAAATCTGAGACTAATAAACATATGTACAATATATAATAGTATATGCATTAGCATTTGCTGTGTGTGCACAACTTTTTTTTAAATGACACCACGAGTCAACAGATAAGAAGAAATATTTATAACCGGGACGTATGTCCAAAAAAACAGTGTTACATTCAAATGTTGGAAGATTATTTATTATATGCAGAATTATAAAATTGTAAAGAGGATACAAACCTGTGTCAGCATCACTGCCCGTCACAGAGAAAAGCACAGCTGACCAGATCAGAACCAACATCTTGATTTGATCCTTGGCACATTCAGTTTCTCCCTGCACAGACAAACATGCAGCATATGAAGTAAATGTCCAGAAATGTCTCTAAAGGATGTCACATGCTCACTTATTTCACAGTGCATAATGAATGCATAACAATCTTTAATCATCCATCCTTTTTTTTCATTTCCCAGCACTGAGTCAGCTCCTACTTTTATCAACAGTGAAAGACAATTGGAAACAGTGTTCATTAAGAGTTTTAAATATATTTTGAATATATTTTACACATTTTTTACCTCAGTGTATTTGCTGTTTATCAGTCTTCTCTGCACAATGATCTCTGCTGACTTTTTAATCTCAGGTTTCACTTCCTCATCTCTATTTCTTCCTCATTTTGCAACTAAATTCTTCGCAGACACTATTGATTTTTACAAACTGGCTTTCATAAATATAGCATGGTCTGTTGCACTAAATATCTTATATATGTTCATTATTATTATTTATTTTTGGTAAAAACCCGTATCTTAACTTAAGAATTTGACACACCAGCAGAAGTACTTAATTCAGTTTTTCATGAGACATTTTGCTCAGTTTTACGTCACTTCAACATAGTGCAACACATACAGCAATAAACAAGCTTTGTTAATGGCTGCATGTATTAAAATTTAAAAGTCACATTAGAAAGGATTCTTGAGGCACATTGAAGACATTAAACAGCTTAAAGGATTTAAAATAAACTCTCACAGCATTTCCATTTTTCAGCCACATACAGCCTCTCTGCAACACTTCTGCATATTTATGTCTGTGAAGGTTCTCAGTCATCCAGGTCATCGTAGTCAAAGGAGCTTGCAAAGAAAAGCGTCTGGACTTCTTTAAGTTGCTTGAAGACGTTTC
>NW_024583286.1:0-27427 GCF_018398535.1 Haplochromis burtoni | reverse complement strand
TCCAAGGAGCTGTCTTCTTGTAGTCGTTTTCTGACAGTCTCCATGGCCTCCGTGGTGGGTATGCAAGTGAAGAGAGAGACTACATCAAAGGACACCATGGTTTCATCTGGATCCAGGGTAAGTTTCTGGACCTTGTCGGTGAAGTCGGTGGAGTTCTTGATGTTTCTGGACCTTGTCGGTGAAGTCGGTGGAGTTCTTGATGTGGTGTGGGGTGTTCCCCACAAGAGGAGCAAGGATGGTACCAAGGTGTTTAGCAATGTTATAAGTGGCTGAGTTTATGCTACTGACTATGGGTCTGAGTGGGACAGCTTCCTTGTGGATTTTAGGAAGTGGGGTTACTCCCACTAGGTTTATGTCTGGGACTCTCCACCATTTGACCTTAGAACTGAAGAAGCTTCTCGGATTGAGAGGTGAAACGTCTTCAAGCAACTTAAAGAAGTCCAGACGCTTTTCTTTGCCAGCTCCTTTGACTTCTGCATATTTAGATTTTTTTCTTTATCTATTAATATTCTGTGGTATCTTTACTATTCTTACTAAGGCGCTGTTGTGCCTTCTGTCTCTATGGAAACCTCTTGTTTGCAGTCTATTTGAGTTGCAACATTGTGTGGTGTGTGGTGCTTTAACTCTTAGTTCAGTGAACAAATACTTAAATTTTCAAGTCTTCTATGAACCTCCATATTCTGCATCAGTCTTTCTCTTTTTCTTCCTCTTTTTTAGTGTCTTTTATTTTTCAGGTCTAGCAAACTCAAATGTCTCATAAACCGTATGAATCAAAAAACAGCAAGCAGGCAGGTGAGTTTCCCATAAGTTTTTTTTTTCCAAAGAGAATCCCAAAACCTGACTGCTGTTGATGTGCTACTACAGCACTTAGACTCCAGAAGGAATCATGGGTTTCTGAGGCAGTGTGGGAGGAATGGCAGGACGCTAACTAGGAAGTAAACCAGACACAATAATAACTGAATGGAACTATCAAAAACCAAATTTATACAAGGTTGACT
Organism: Haplochromis burtoni; assembly: GCF_018398535.1. Classification (NCBI taxonomy): domain Eukaryota; kingdom Metazoa; phylum Chordata; class Actinopteri; order Cichliformes; family Cichlidae; genus Haplochromis; species Haplochromis burtoni. The sequence continues at coordinate 26,429 of NW_024583286.1, read as the reverse complement.
AATTTACCACAGATCAGACAGAGATGTTCATGTCTGAAGGCGACATTAACACCCAAAACATTCGGGCACGGAAACATTCTTCAGCACATCTGTGTTATAAGCATGGTTCAAATAACTTCAGACCTGGATTTACTGATTCCTGGTTATGGCCAGTTCAGTAAGTTGAGACAGATTCTTTAAAACTGGGCAGTCTGTCAGATTAACAAATGATCTGATGTCTTTGATAGGGCGGGAAGAATGACACCTTCTAGAAAGTGAGAACTGTCTTAACAGAATGCAACAAGGCTCCCTCAATCTGCCGAGACCATAGAAAGAAAATTCTTTTTACAGGCTAGTGTCCTGATTGAGCTTCTGTAGTAATCCTAGGGTAATGTGTTAGGAATGAAAGGATGCCGCATCAGTTGATGGAAATGAAATTTTTTAACTTACAGAGGGTTGAATTCACAGACACCTAAAAATCAAAGTGAAAAAATTATGCAACAGGCTAATCTGACAAAATTTCATTAGAGCAACTTCAAATGGTACTTAGTAGTTTGTATGGACTTCACATGTTTGTATGCTTGCCGGACCATGTCAGGGCATGCTCCTAATGAGATGACGCTGGGGGGTGTCCTCCCAAATCTGGAGCAGGGCATCTCTGATTTCCGGGACAGTGTGAGGTGCAATTTGGTGGCATTGGATGGACCAAAACGTAATCTCCCAACGGTGTTCTGTTGGATTTAAGTTAGGAGAGCTTGGTGGGCACGTCAGTAGTGTCAATTCCTTCATCCTCCTGCATAATCTAACTGCATGAAACCACTGCCAAACCGGACACGCTGAAAAATGTTACAGGTACAATATAACATTCTTCACGGCTTTTCAAGACCCTTTCATGTCTGTCAGATGTGCTCGGGGTGAACTGGTACTCATCTCTGAAGCACATCTGACAGCCAAAAACGTGTTTTTCTTGTCATTGAAAATCAAATGAATCAAAATCCAAAAAGAAATCTGATTTAATTTGAATTTGATTAAACTCAGTTTCAGTTTTCCAAACTGGTATAAAACTCTGTTTCAGCTACAACAGATGCTTGTGTTCCCTCTTTGGCCTTGGGTTTCTTGAGCAGGAAAAAGAAAGCCTGGGTCTTCAAAGGAGCCACTATAGAACCTTTAAAACACAAAATATTGATGGAATACATGAAGATGACATTCACACACATAAATACATTAGCAGTGGTCAAGAGAAGCACTCCATTTGCCATAAGATTCCAATTCAAATTGACAGTGTATCTTTGTATGTTCAGCTACTGCTGTGTTGTCTAATGAAAAGTATGAATAAAGGAAAGGAAAGTGCAAAGTTTTATAATAACATATAAGTTACACTATTATCTTATTTCAAAGGGTCAGCTCAACAAATTATCAACATTGTGCTATGTCAGAATACAAATTAAGAAAAATGAACAACAGTCAAGAACTGGAGTGTTTATTCTTGCAAGGGAGCAAATTCATCCAATACAAGGTTTCATGTAAGTGCTCGCAGTGGGAAGTCCGAAGTGAGCTTTTTATTGCATTTTACCATTCCCACCCTCCTCTGCCTTAAAACTGTAACGCAACATCACTTTTCCTTCTTGGGGCTTTTCCCCCTGCTTTACTGTAGTTTCATGACTCTGGGTCATGTTGTCTGATATGGTTGATATTTCCATCACTAAATGAAACTGTTCACAGATATTGCTGCTCTGATAACTTCACTGTGGTTACTTTGGTTGCTAACAGAGGTTGACAACTTCAGCCATAGCTTGTATGGAAGACACCAAATTATAGGTGAACACTTTCTACTTGCTGAGAGGGGTTGAAACTGTGAAGAAGGTGAAACGGTGACCATTCATTACATCTTGGTTTTTGCTGTAAGCCACAACTTTTGTTTGAATGTGATTGTTTCTCTGCTTCCTTTTTGCATCACATTTTTTCAATTTTAACAACTGCTCATTGTCATGTTGTGTGACCAAGTAAGTAGAGCGCCAGTATCGCCAAAAATGTAAGGTACTCTAATGCCCTAATTTTTGGTGTGTGAGCTATTGATTATGATTCAATTTCTATAACTTAATTACAAATCTGAAACACTGTATCTGACCAGATCATGCTAAGATTTGCTTTACAGTGTGATAATTTTTTTGTTGTGTTAATATTTCACAATTGTAGATACCATGAGTGGGAATTTTATTTTAACCCAGTGTCTAAACAATGATGAAAATATACTGAAATTTTCAAGGTTGAAATTAAAGCTCTATTTCATATTATGATATAGAAACCTGCTTGTGATACACCATTCAGAGCATTGGGCAAAATTAGAGATGTATATATATACTCACTTTTATTAATGCATCATACAAGACCAGGCAAAATACAAAATCTGCAGCCAGGCAGCACCAATGATAACAGACCACACATCTACTTGACTTATAATTTCACATGGGTAATGGGTTTACTCCGCCACTTTCTGGTGAGCACAATGAATGGCCAAAGAAAGCAAAAAGGTCTTATTTTGTTAGCAAAACAACAAAGAATAATAAATGAAAATGAGCAGAGACCATTAAAAATCAACTCAAATCACAAAAAGTATAGGTCACACTTTTCTAGAATGTTTAATTGATTTTTCTTTTTTTCTTTTCTTTTTTTTTTGGATAAAGACACAATCTTAAGTATGTGGTCTTTGTCTGGACACTGTATTGTCACCAACATATATGTCAAGATTTTGTAATATTAAAACAAAATCTCGATGTTTACTGTGGGCTAAGTCTTAAATAACATTTCTAAAAAGGAATCATATCAGCCCTACAAAGTTATTTTTTCTGACTAGATGGAAAATTTAAAGTATAGATTTATTCTTGTCAAATACAACATGTAAAAGAAAACCGCATTATATCTTAGGGCACAGATCATTGAGGTGGTCCTTGGGATCTTACATATACACTTCGGTGTCTTAATGAAGTGTCTAACTACCTGCAGAGAACTTTATTTGGGTTATTTAAAGAAAAAAGACACAGTGACAGTAGAATAAGTGGGATCATTCACAGTGGAGTACACAGCTTCATCTTCTCCTTCCTCTTTTTCTGGTTGACAATGTTTCATCTCCAACTCCATCTCTTTCTCTTCTTTGGCCTCCAACATTTCCCTTTCCTTCTCAAGCATCTTCTACCTGTTCTGCTTTTACTGCTTTTTTGATTTCAGCATACTCCGTCTTTGTCCTCTCTTGCCTCTTTGCTGCTTTCCTGGCACTGCTGCTTTTCAACAGGGAAAAATTAACTGTCAGCATGTTGCAAGTATTTTTGAGTTAACCAACTTAGAAGCTACATTCATGCTTAAACATCAGTGACCTGTTCATCAACTGTTTATGGCAAAACTAATAACCTATGTTGTTCATTCATATTATTGTGTTTATTGTGTATAGTGTTGTTTCACTTTTGTCACTATTATTCCAACATACTTCTTTTTGTGTCTTTTTGTGCAACTAAATGTCTGTGTATTCTGTCTGTTTGGTGTTTAGAGGGCATTGATGCCTAAACAGAGTCATTGCTTCTCAGACTTACTTCAAAATTGCATCATGATACCGTACTCCTTTTCTAACACGTCATTGTGCAGTTTGTGTTTCAGGACAATTCTACAAAACCTACTTCTCTGAATTGCGTTAGACTCAGTAGAAAGATAAAGGGATCCAACTAATTGTGTTTTGACTCAGACCGAATTTCTTTTTCTTTTGTAGAAACTTGGAGCAGGATGGGCCACTTTATATGTGAATGTATAGTAAGAGTATGGACACTTGAGTATTCTGAGCATTTGTGTAGAAAATCATACCCAAAAAAAGTCAAATGACTATAAATACCAGTTTATCATCTTGATGTTTCTCCATCTCCAAAGTCTCATCTGAATTTTTTGAGGTCTTCTCATTTTTTCTATAGAAAGGGGTGTTTTTAGAGAAGTACATTTATGTTCAAATTTATCTACAGAAAAAAACAACAGCTAACTAACTAATATTAATAATAATTATAAAAGCAAGTGCTTTACCTGTACCAATTTTTGGTAAAACAGCAAACGATTGCTGAAAGAAGTACTGCAGCCAAAATGCCAATGATGACTTTCATGTATCCCTGCCTTAAATTAGACGATTGCTCTGCACTCCAAAAAATAACAACATAAAAAATTATGGTCCAGGTTGTTTTGAATTAGATAAAGCAAATACAAACTATAAATGACAGCCTAATTAGCAAGGCTGCATTAAGAAAATGTGGTACGTAAAAAGTGAAAGTGGCAGTGAAAGGTGTTTAGATGGAAAACACATACCATGTTTTTCAGGCAAGTTTTGGTGGATCAGTAGGTTTTCTCTATTCTCTCCATTTCCATTGTTACTCACACATTCCACAGTGCTGTTGCTATGTTTGTTTACAGTTACACTGACAGTGCTGTTGACTGCGTGTTTAGAGACCGTAGTAATGACAGAATACTCAGTGTGGTTCTTTAGGAGCGGCCATTTGATGGTAGGTAAAGGAAACCCTTCACTGATACACACACAGGTCAAAACCTCTGACTGAAGCACACATCCAGAGCCATCCTGGGTCTCTGAAAACCCTGTAAGCACATGATTAGACTCATAAAACAAAGGAAGGTGTACATAAACTTCAGATTCAAGATCATTGTGTTCCACTTACAAGTCACGGTCACACTGGTATGTATAGTAATGGCTTTGTCCAGATATTTCGCTGTGCAGACATATTGTCCAGAATATTCAGCTGTCACATTATGAATGACAAGTGTAGATGATCCAGTGCCATTGTGCAGGTCAGTGTAATTTCCACTCAGAAGGTTTGTGTTGGAGCTACGTTTTTTCCACGTGATAAGAGCTGGAGGGAAACTCTCAGCACTGCAGGTCAAATTCAGAACATCTCCCTTCTTAACAGTTGTAGTCCCGATAATCTGAGGTTTTCTCTGATCTGTGGGACAACAGATTTTTTTTTTATGATCACCAACAAGAGAATCTGCCTAAATAGTCAATATGCAAAGGTGTTTAGATGGCATCACACATTTAACCATATAGTAAAAGCAAAAAGTTGTATACATACATATCACTGTTACATGGACTTCCTCTTTTAGAGTGTTACTCATATATTTAGCTGTACAGATGTACTGTCCAGAATCTTCTGCGGTTGCATTATGGATGACAAGCGTAGCTGATCCAGTGTCGTTGTGCAGGTTTGTGACAGAAGTCAATTTAGACCACATAATGAGAGATGGAGGGAAACTTTCAACACTGCAGGTCAGATTTAGATCGTCTCCCTCCTTGATACTTGTGTTCCCAGTGATCTGAGGTTTTCTTGTATCTGTGGAGCACAGCTCAGTTATTTATTTAAGACATGGAGGGTGACAACAGTATTCCAGGGTTTTACCCATCACTGCTGTACTGCTCCCCACCAAATCATCATAACACGAAAAAATTATATTTGATCCCTCAAGCAGATTTTAAGAGACTTGCAGAATCAATGCCTGTTACCACAACATGTGTTGGACCACTGTGAGAACACAACACTTTTTGGTTTTTAATGTTTCCTTTGCTTTAACCAGCAGTTTTTGTCTTCATGTAATGAAATTTGATAACCATTTATACTGCATCCTTAAAAAAATATTTCCTCACGTCATTATGGCTAGTAAAATGTAAAGACCAAACTATCTGACTACCAATGACGTAAAAACAATTGTGTACATACATTATAGACACCTGGAGACTGGTAAAGTTTACTTACAAGTTACAGCCACATTGACGTAAGAAGTCATAGTTGTGTCCAGATGTGTTGCTGTACAGATGTACTGTCCAGAATGTTCTGTTGTCACATTCTGGATGACAAGTGTAGCTGATCCAGTGTCACTGGTCAGGACAGTGTAAGTTCTATTCTGAAGAATTGTGGTGGAATTAAGTTTTTTCCACATAATAAGTGATGGAGGGAAACTTTGAACACTGCAGGTCAAATTCAGAATATCTCCCTCCTTGACTGTTGTATTCCCGATGATCTGAGGTTTCCTTCTATCTGCGGGAGCACATTTCAGTAACTTAAATAAGCACCATGAAAGGAACACTGGCAGATAACCCTTCTGTGAAAATTTGTATTGAGATTTTGAAAAGAAAAGAAATAAGATTTTTGATACTGGCACTAATAATATTATTCACAAACTGATCTGACACTGCGTGTATAATTTTACATGGACAGTGCAAAGTGAAACAGATTTCAGCAGCATTGAAGATACATCTTGATTTTTGCAGATGTCACTTGCGGTTTCAACTGGCTCTCAAATACACGTGCAACATTTGCTGTGGTTTTCTAAACTCTGCAAAGTTGTTTTCCCCACAATATTCCTTGTGTTGTGCATGTTATTTCATAGCATTGTGTTTTCATTTGTTTGTTTTTTGTTACTCTGTACCTACAAAGAACACATGTACACACCATCTGCATGTTATTCTTTATGTATTTTTTATGCTAGCAGTCACAATTTCAGTTACCAGATCGAGGGAAATATAACTGTGCTGTATTATAAATGTTCTGTCTTATAGCAAAAAGTTGTGTACTTACAAATCACTTTTACATTGACTTTGTCCTTCAGGGCATAGTCCATATAGTTAGTTGTACAGATGTACTGTCCAGAATGTTCTGCTGTTGCATTTGAGATGATAAATGTAGCTGATCCAGTGTCATTGTGCAGGTTTGTGTTGGAACCAAGTTTAGACCACACAACCAGGGATGGAGGGACACTTTCAACACTGCAGGTCAGATTCAGGACATCTCCCTCCTTCACAGTTGTGTTTCCAATGATCTGAGGTCTTCTTGTATCTGTGGAGCACACCAAAATTTTATTCAGGATAAGGAGAGAGAAAACAACTAAAAGAATTATTAAGGATGAACCAACCAAACAAACAAACAAACAAACAAACAAACAAACAAACAAACAAACAAAAACATAAGAAAATAAAGTTCTTATGTTCTTTGATCACACAGAACAATAATAATAATTCTGTGATGCTGTGCAGGCATTTAACTGCTTGCCATGTTTGTATTGTTTTTTTTTTAAGAATCAATATTAAAATGGACTGTAGCTGTAGTGATCCAGCCTCATAATAAGACATTTTATTTTTTTCCACAATTATCTTTTTATATCACATACATACATCTTGAGATTAATGAAACTGGCAATGTCTACTTACAAGTCACAGTCACATTGACATAAGAAGTCATAGTTGTGTCCAGATGTGTTGCTGTACAGATGTACTGTCCAGACTGTTCTGCTGTCACATTTGGATGACAACTGTAGATGATCCAGTGTCATTGTGCGCGTCAGTGTAGGTTTCATTGTGTCGGCTTGGGTTAGAAGTAGGTTTAGACCACATGACCAGAGATGGAGGGAAACTTTCAACACTGCAGGTCAAATTCAGAACATCTCCCTCCCCGATTGTTGTATTCCCGATGATCTGAGGTTTCCTTTTATCTGTGGAGTGTATTTAAATCTTTTAAAGAGGGAGAAATTAACACTGCCACAGATCATGGTATGAGACACTGCTACTGCAGTTTTGCAGTGAAAGCTTCTAAAATAGGTTAATGTTTGACATGTGTAACATTATGTATATTCACTGAGCAAAGTGCCAAACTTTAGCTGCACTTGAAATACAATTAGTTACTGTAGAATGTCAAAGGAAATTTAGAATGGCTCTCAAATACACATGCAACAATTGTTGTGCTTCATTAAACTGAAAGAAACAAGATGCACATTTGCATAGTGACTGCATTGTTTGCTTTGTTGTTCTCCTTGTGATTCACAATTTCAGTTACCTGATAGGAAGAAAAAAAATGAACAGTACTATAAATATTCTGTCCAAAAACATAAGGTTTTGTACTTACATATCACTGTTATGTTGAATTTCCTTCAGGGCATAGTCCATATAGTTAGTTGTACAGATGTACTGTCCAGAATGTTCTGCTGTTGCATTTGAGATGATAAATGTAGCTGATCCAGTGTCATTGTGCAGGTTTGTGTTGGAACCAAGTTTAGACCACACAACCAGGGATGGAGGGACACTTTCAACACTGCAGGTCAGATTCAGGACATCTCCCTCCTTCACAGTTGTGTTTCCAATGATCTGAGGTCTTCTTGTATCTGTGGAGCACACCAGCATTTTATTCAGGATAAGGAGAGAGAAAACAACTAAAATAATTATTAAAGGATGAACCAAAAAGCCACAAACACCCCCCCCCCCCCCCCCCCCCCAAAAAAAAAAATAAAAAAAAAACAAACTGGTCCACACAGAACAGTCAGGGATTCTAATATTTATACAATGTTGTCCAGGTATTTAACTAGCTGGCATGTTTTGCTTTTATTTCCCCCACCAGTGCGAACCACTCTAATCATCAAATCACCAGAGAAGGAAGAATGATGTTTCAACTCCATGATGTTTAATTCATTTTAAGAATTAATGTTAAAATGGAATGTAGCTGTTATGGTAGCTGTAGTGATCCAGCCTCATAATGAGGCATTTTATATCATATTCATATATCTTGAGATTAATGAGACTGGTAATGTCTACTTACAAGTCACAGTCACATTGACATAAGAAGTCATAGTTGTGTCCAGATGTGTTGCTGTACAGATGTACTGTCCAGACTGTTCTGCTGTCACATTCTGGATGACAACTGTAGATGATCCAGTGTCATTGTGCGCGTCAGTGTAGGTTTCATTGTGTCGGCTTGGGTTAGAAGTAGGTTTAGACCACATGACCAGAGATGGAGGGAAACTTTCAACACTGCAGGTCAAATTCAGAACATCTCCCTCCCTGATTGTTGTATTCCCGATGATCTGAGGTTTCCTTTTATCTGTGGAGTGTATTTAAATCTTTTAAAGAGGGAGAAATTAACACTGCATAGATCATGGTGATGAGACACAATATGTAGTTCTGCAGTAAAAGCTGCTAAGGTAGGTTGATGTGTTACATGTGTGACATTATATATATTCCCTGAGCAAAGTGCCAAAATTCAGCAAATTGGTTTCTGTAGAACGTTAAAAGAAGTTTAGAATGGCTGTCAAATACAAGATTAATAAAGACTCCCCAAAGTTGATTTTGTTCATTTGGATGTAGCGTTTTCAGTGGGAGAAACGTTTCATCACTCACCCAAGTGACTTCTTCAGTCTCAGCTGGCTTCAGGTTTCCCCAATTTTATAAACAGTACATTTGCATAATGACTGAAACCAGCACCACTGAAGGAACAATGGGCTGGGAGGTCAGTTCCTTGATAATCAATGAGAATTTGCATTTTTGATCAAGGAACTGACCTCCCAGCCCATTGTTCCTTCAGTGACCAATGCATGATTGAGCATGCATCAAGACATTAATAAAAAACGATAATGCCTACTTACAAGTCACAGTCACATTGACATAAGAAGTCATAGTTGTGTCCAGATGTGTTGCTGTACAGATGTACTGTCCAGAATCTTCTGTTGTCACATTCTGGATGGCAAGTTTGGCTGATCCAGTGTCATTGTGCAGGTTTGTGACAGAACCAAGTTTAGACCATAAAATCAGAGATGGAGGGAAACTTTCAACACTGCAGGTCAGATTCAGATTGTCTCCCTCTTTAACAGTTGTGATGCCAGTAATTTGAACTTTTTTCATATCTATGAGACAAAACATATAAATTACACAATCATGTAGTTTCCCTAACTTTCTGACTTTCTTGCTAGAAGAATGCAGCTGACACTGCACAACTCAACAGATTTCAGAAAAATAAAAAAGCTAGTTTAATACTATAAAAGTACTTACAGTTCACATTCAAACCCAAAGTCTCTTCTTTCATTATTTTGCCAATGAAGTGTATTTTACAGGTCACATTGGTGTTGTGGTTTTCAGATGAAGGGTTAAAGGTCAAGGTTGACACATGTCTTTGTGTGAAAGGAGTCAGACCCTCAGTCTTAAACGCAGTGCTGTTTCCTGTAATGTAAGATTCAGTCCCTCCTGCTCCTCTCCATGTCCAGGTGATTTGAGGAACAGATCCAGAGCAGAGACCAGGAGCAGTGCAGGTCAGTGTGGCCTGCTGTCCCTCTGTCAGTGTGGGAATCATTACTCTGGGCTTCTGATTAAGACCTAATAGAAGTATTGGGCATTAGTGGAATCAAATTTAGCCTTGATGAAAGAAATATTTTGGTGGCCACTAGTTGGATCTACTGCAGCTCCTATTAGATTTCCACAGAGGATCAACCAATTCCCGAAATTAAATAATACTTCATTTAAGATTGTAAAAATACTAAATATGAGGTTTCACAAGACTGAGTATTTAAAATCAGCATTATTCTTCTTGGAATAGCTTTCATACCTTTAACAGAGACAGTTAATCTTGGAATGAATGTGAATCCATCTTGTTTTCCATTCAGTTCACCAGTAACTCTGAGCTGATATGATCCAGAATCAGACTCTTTCAGATCGTTAATGATGATGCTGCAGTTCTTTTGAGTCACATCAGGCTCCAAACGTGAGACTCGTCCTTCAAACGCAGCCTGAGCTTTTTTGTCTGTGTTTTTGTTGCTGTGAAATATTATGTCAGCATCGCTGCAGCTGTGTTGAGATGCTTCACATTTGTACCAAACTGTATGTTTGGGTGTAAACTCATCAGCAGTAGTGAAAGAACATGGGATCACAACACAGAGTCCAGCCTCTGCTGTAAGTTCTTGCTCACTGAGAGTCACACAGTATCTTCCAACACAGTGTTGTTGTCCCCAGGCTGAGGCACAAACAGGGAGATACACATAGTGACAGAGAATATTTAGTTTATAGCAATAAATATGATTTTTAATAAATATACTTCAATAGCTTTCCTGTTTTACATATGTTGCTTGTTTGTGTGTAGTATATACAACAATCAGAATTTTACATATTTCTTAGCTTGTAGTAAGTTTTGTTACAAAGATTTATATAAAATGGCATAAAGGTCAACAGGTAACAGTAACACTACTAACTTATGATAAAGTCTTGGTAGAATAAATAATGATTTGTATGTTAGAAAAACAGTTTCACTTGCAAATTTATGAAAGAAATATATATGTTGGCTGAATTACAGGTTGATAACAAAGTAGACACAAACCTGTTTCAGCACTGCTGAAAAGCAGAGTTGCCCAGATGAGAACAAACATCCTTGATGCCCGATGCTCAACAGATTCAGTCTCTCTCTCCTTAGAATAACTAATATAGATGATGCCGTAAACATGCAGGAATAAAAACAAAAATCAAAACAAAAATCAAATTCAACAATTCAGATCGATTAAACGTGATCAGTTATTTGCTCCTGTTTGTCTATATGTTACCCACACCTGTGATTACACCACTACCATAAAAAGTAATCTTTGTGTCATCCATCCTGAAACATTACTTGATGAATAAAAATGTTCTTACAGTGCTTCAGCGACACTTATACAATAAATGTAAAATACCTGCCATATCAGAGCAGCATCATCCATGTAATCTATGCATAATGGTATTTTTATTTTACCAGACCTGCTATTGATGTAAAAAAAAAATAGATTTTCTTTTTTGTATCTAAAAAGATATTTTAAAACACATTAAATTTTTTCTTACCTGTTGTGCCTTGTTCTCTCTCCTCACTGATGTCCGCTGACTACTTAAATGTAAGTTTCTGTTTCTCGCCTCTCTCTTTTCTGTTTTTTTCCCTCTTTTTGTAGCACAATTTCAGGAAGTTTCTCGTCACACCAATGAACTTTACCGACTGGCTTTCCAACCTTTTACAGGGCAATCATTGCAAAACACAGACATTCATAATTTCAACCCTAGAGTGTAACTAGAGTGTGCGAAAGGACTTTTTTTTTTTACTTGTGTGATATTTCAAAATGTTTTATTTTTAGGATGTCAATCAATGTCACTGAAGTATACATTTTTACATATAGTATTTACAGTATATAAAAACTATGGGGAAAGCACACATAAACTTAAAGGAACATTTTTATGAACATTTTTCTTGATACACACTTCACAAATACTACACAAATACAGTACTTGCTCCCGTAAGTTGGTAATGACGGTAAGTAAGATAATGTGAGAAAGCATTTAAAGTTTTTTCACAGAATAAATTCACTTAAGTTAATTCACCATATTTAGCATGTGTATACAATCTACTGTGTGTTGTGCTATCCTGTGGTAGGATAATTGATGGGCTGTCTTCCATTAAGCAACCAAATGTCAGGGGCGGGATCTGTGACCCAGTGTTTTCAGATTATTTTGTATTTTTGATTTTCTCATGTTAAGTTGGTGATAATAAGTTCTTGTCTTATTATTAGTTAGGATTTAGCTGAGGTTTATTCTGGATTTAGTTTTTTAATCCATGTCTCCTTGGTTATGTGTCATGCTTCCTGTCCAGTCTGTCATGTGTTTCATGTCTGTGTTGTGTCCACGTTGTCAAGCTCGTGTGTCATGTCTACGTCTCTCCATATTTTCTGTTTTATTTTGAAGATTGTAGTGTTTCCATGTTCACTGTGTTTTGTTTTACTTCCCCCTGTGGCAACATGTTCATTTGTGTCACCTGTGTTTCCCCAGGTGTTTCCACTTCCCTCATTACCCTTCTGTTTCTTTAAGTCCTCTGTTACCTGTTACCAGGTTCATGTTCATGTTTAGACTTTTTCTCGCTATGTTTGCATGTTCCTGTTCAGTTCCGTCTTCCTGTCCCATGTCTTAGGTTTCATAGATAGTCATAGTTTTTCCCAGTTTAGGTTTCAGTTTTCTTTCTCCCTTGTTTTCCGTCTTTTGTATCACCCGCAGTAAAGGTTCATTTTTTGTTTAAACACCAGTTCATTTCTTCTGTGTCTGCGTTTTGGGTGCCATCATAAACACACCGGCGTTTTTCACCAGGACACCAAATAGATTGATCCAGAAAAAAAAAAATTAGTACACTTATTAGTCAGCATGTAGCCCAATTTGAAGGAAAAGTTTAAATCTACTGAAAACAGAAACAGCGTTATAACAACTTTTTGCCCCCTTATATTTTATATATGTTATTTGATCACATTAAGTAATGACCAACATTGTATTACTAAATTCATTTTACCAGAAAAAGACAGTAAAAATCTAAACAAATATGCAATTTAGTTATATAAAAATCTGCAACTAGGACAAAAGAAAAAAATAATTAAATCATATATTTCAGTATTTCTACTTTGAAAATGTCTATAAAAGTTTTATTTTCTTGCTGGATCATTGAATAGTGATATGAAAAGCTGTGACAGCATCCAACATTGTATTAATTGTTGTTCTAGATTCATACTAGTGTATAATTTCAGAAAATTTTAAACAGTTATTAAACTACACAATCTGTGGGTTTCATCATCTTATCACTGTTAGTTTTGATGTTATGACCACAAGTGTGGGGGTAGCTTGAGGTGAAAAGCCAGATTTCTTGAATTCAGGAAGAATACTGAATTTTGACATCCTGTGGGTCATTACCGGGCAGACGCAATAATGTCACTTTACCTTTCATATAATCTGATCTTTGCTGATTAGGTTGGAGAAATTCATGTGGATCAACAACCTCACAGTGAGTCACAGGGAGGCCAGTTTTGATGTCAATCAATGTGACCAAATACTATTCTTTGCCCAATAAAGTTATCTCTCATCTCATATCACACAGTGTATGCTGTATATTTTAACACAAAATGCTAATCACTGACCAATTTTTATTCCCTGAAAAATCTTATTATTATCTTGGGAAATTGACATTCCAGACATTCCATTCATTTTTTTAATTTTGTTGTCTTTACGCTGTAAAGACTGTACAATATTAAAGAGAAAATATGAGCTGTGCATGTCATTAAGCATCATTACATCATTCCAACACCCCCAAAACATGTACAGCATAATTGGAATGCCATTCAAGGGCTTTCCTCTGCCTCATATCTGCATATATTAAAAGAGTTAACAATGATATTTTTTTAAAGTTCCTTGAGAAAGGTTAAGTGCATTAAAGAACTTAAATAATTTTAAAGAAATTTACTTTCTCTCTTAGCATTTCTCCATTTTATTCCCATTCTCTGCAAAAACTTCTGCATAGGAAGTATTAGGGTTTTTTTGTTTCTATTTATATTGTGCAATATCTGTACTGTTGTTGGAAAGTGTTGCAATATTACTTTAATATTGTGTAAGGCACTGGTGTGCTCTCTGTATCATGCAAAGCTCTTCACTTGAGGTGCATAATTTTAATCTATCCTTAATTTAACCATTGGTTATTTTTTACTGTGTAACAATTTTTTGCAAGAAAGAAAGAGAGACAGAAAGACAGAGATAGAGGAAGTGACTCATAATACATAATGAGTCATAATACAGCAATATAATTTTTGCGTGATCAGCAACATTATTTGCATCAACAGCAACCTCAGTCGTTTGCACATTTACAATAAAGTTGTTTGTGTCATACAAATAATAATTTTTTAAAAATACCTTTTTTCGGTCCTTCAGACAGATTGAGATGAAGAAAACTGAATCATTAGATACAGGTTTTAATCTTGCAGTTTGTGAAACATCTAACATGTTAATAGCCAGCTACAGATTACAGAAAAATCTCAAGTGAGAAAACAAGTGCTCTTCTACAAAATTCTACCAAATAATGGACGGAGATGATAGAATACTGGCCGCCATTAAAAAAAATCTCAAACAGGGGATTATACTCTTCTTTTTCTTTCTTTGACTGGATGGATCCAAAATAGATCAGGATCACAGATTTAGTCCATAGATGCCCAGGTCCAGGTTGGAGTTCATCCTGTCCAGATTCATTCATAACGCCTTACTTTTTCCCAAGCACAACCTGTATTCTTTATTTAAAGTAACTCATTCTCCAAAAAATAGACTCAAATCTTTAAAATCTATAAAAGTGACATTTCCTATAAAATGTTTACCGTTACCAATAAAACTTCAGAGTCATTATAGATTTGGAAAGCTGGCTTGTGAAACACAGTGTAAAGATTTCCAATCAGTCAGCAAAACATTCCTGGTATAGCTGTAAGGTTGCTATTATCTATCAGTGAAGGCTGAGATTAGATTAGATTCTGCAAATCTCATGAAGCATTTTTAGCCAGTAGTGAAAAAAACTAAATCTAATTTTCTCTCTCGCTCACTGTCACCACCCAAAGGAGATGCTATGGAGGTTGGGTGCAGTGTGTATCAACGCCAGCAAATGACGTAGTTATTGGTGGTCTGATGTCTGAATATCAAGGCTGACAACTGAGATATGAAACATCACTTCTCTGGTGGAGAAGGAGCTGATGTTTGAGTGTGAGGTTTAAGATATGACCCATAGATACAGTGAGGTGCACCTCAACACATGGCACGGGCCAGGAACCAGTCTCAACCAGTCTGTAACAAAAACTGTTTTTATTTTTATTTTTTAAACTGAACTGAACTTTATTGAACTTACGATGGTGAACTGTTCTTGAACACGAAACTCTGATCTGAAACGAAACTCTGAAACTCTGAGTTGCTGATCTCAGAGTTAATAAACTCATAGTTTATTTTTACACTCAGTTTGATGAACATGCTTCCTGGAATAGGGACCAGGAAATGTATCTCACTGAACGATGCTGAAGGATATCTCACTTCCTAAACGTGATGAGAGGTCATCATGTTTAGGAAGTGAGAAGTCAATAGGAAGAAGAAGCGCAACAGATATTAAGCAACAATTTCAGGAGAGGAAAACTGAACCCAACATGAAAAGGTCAAGTCAAATTAAATACATATATCATTCCCACCCAAGATTGGGTACCAAGCCCCAAGTGCGATAGAAGGATCGTTGAGTGCATTAGAAACTGACCTTAAAGATAGGATCATGGCCAAGCTTGAAACCTGGATTCCCCCATAGCCGGTTACCAAGACTACGTGAAGTACCCTCAGAAGGTCAACTAGATGATGTTAACGCAGCCCCACGGACGATGCCTACAGCCACCATTACCGAGAAATACCAAGGGCTCAGAGAAGAGCTCGAGAAAATGTGGAGCGTGAAGATAACAGTGGTCCCAGGGGTAATCGGAGCACGGTGCAGTGCAGGAACAACATCAGAGATCTCTGTCCAGAAGAGCGCAGTCCTAGGAACAGCTAAGATACTGCACAGGACCCTCAAGCTCCAGGCCTGAGCTTGAAAGATAGACCGCCCGTAGGGGCGAGCGGGGAATTTTATATATATTTTACTGTTTTTATTTTTCTGCCATTTATTTCATGGTCCAGGCTTTAACAGGTTAACAGCTGTCATAAGTCCTTTAGTTATTAGTTCCTCTTCTTGGTAACAGAAACTCTGATTTGATATGATCCAGTCTGACTTGATGAGGTCATTGAGGATGATGATACCATTCCTCATTTTCAGGTCAGACTCTAGCAGTGGGTTAAAGGTCAATTTTTTACTTTTGATATTAAACTAGCTTCTGTAGTAAAATAACATGGTAAAAAAAAACACATACTCCAGACTCAGCTGTTATATGTCTGTTATTTAGAGTGATATTGTATGTGTTCTTTGCACAGAATGGATCACT
Organism: Haplochromis burtoni; assembly: GCF_018398535.1. NCBI lineage: Eukaryota > Metazoa > Chordata > Actinopteri > Cichliformes > Cichlidae > Haplochromis > Haplochromis burtoni. Next base: position 9,857 of record NW_024583286.1, on the reverse strand, counting down.
CATCTTCACACCTAAAACTAGAAAAAGGAAAGAACTAAAAAAGGACAAATGATGTTGAGTTTGTAAAAAGATTGTTGATCAAGTAAGACTACTCAGACTGTATTTTTTGCATTGTTAGACATATAATAGGTTGATAAAGTACAAATAATATGACAGTTCACTGTGAACACAATAGAAATGAAGTACGCAACATATACATGAGCGAGGGGCACTAAACCAATGCACCTTTCTAAAATTAAAACAAAATTTTCTCTTTCCCTCAGAATTTCCCCACGTCAGCATACAGCCTCTCTACAAATACTTCTGCATATTTAAGCTGTTTTGTTTCTATTTATATTGTGCAATATCTGTACGCTTATTAGCAATTGTTGAGAAATGTTATTTTAACTTTGTGTAAAGCACAGCTGTTCTCTCTGTGTTGTGCAAACCAAGTGTTTGCAAATGAGGTGCAAGATTTTAACCTAAGAACGGTAAGGATATATATCACTGTGTGTGTGTGTGTGTGTGTGTGTGTGTGTGTGTGAGATATTGTGAGAGAGAGAGAGAGAGAGAGAGAGAGAGAGAGAGAATAAAGCTGTGATCAGAAACATTATGTGTGACCCAAAAACACATGGACAGAAAAATGAGATCAGTAAGATTTTCAAAAATTGAAATTTGAAGATATCTCTCCAGATGTTTCATCTGTGAAGCTAATTCTACAGGTAACGTTGGTGATGTGGTTTTCAGCTTAAAGGTTAAAGGTCAAAGCTGAGTTGTTTATCTAAGTTACACCAGTCAGATCTCTGATGTCAAAACAGAGATGTGTCCCATAAGATTTATGTCCATGTGACTCCAGAAACAGATCCCGAACACAGACCTGGAGCAATGCAGGTCAGTATGCTGTCCTGCATTGTGTCCTGCTGTCCCACTGTTAGTGTGGGAATACAGTGCTTGTCACTAAGTCCATGCTCACAGGGGGTCATCTGATTGTTGGGATTTCCTCTCTATTATAAGATCTTTACTTTACAACATAAAACACCTTGAGGTGACTATTGGGATTTTGCGCCATATAAAGTGAGAGTCAACTGCACTGTACAGGATGATTCACTGGTGATGCTCTGCTGTGTGGAGAGCTGACTTTTTTCTCTAGAGAAAAAACAAAATAAGTGAGGTGGATCTGGAGATTCCTCTATATTTCTCTATATTGAGCCAAATAAACTAGGACAGAATGGTGGAGGTCTGTAAGTACCTGGCAGAAGAAGCTGTTGTCAATAAGAGTAAGTGGATGCTCATTAAAATGGCAGAAGAGAAACTAGAAGAGGCAGAAAAAGCAATCAAGCTAATCCAAGAACTGTTATCTTTTATGAATGGCAACTCAGAGAGACAACCTCAGCAGAAGGAGCTGCTACCTAAACTAAATAGCTCATCTCAATAGAAAGCAGGATCTAAAAAGCCATTGAGGAACATTACAGTGCAGACAATTTATAAATTAATTTCGGTTTTATTGTATTTCAATCACTTCAACAATCTTTTCATTGTCAAATGAAGAGCCTACAATATCAGACAGAAAATATAACATATACACACCATTTGTCTTCACATCACTTCAACAACATTCAGTGCGTACTGGCTCATTGTATTGTCATTAATTCATTGCTTTCCTACTGGTTCATATGTGCATATATTAGTAAACAGTAATATAAATAAAGAAGGAAGTTCCTTAGAAAGATCAAATGCATTAATGAGCTTAAAGAAGAAAAGAAAAAAAAACTTTCCCTCTTTTGGCATGACGTCATTTCATCTGCATAGAGCTTGTCTGCGAACACTTCTGCATATTTAAGCTTTTTTTGTTCCCATTTTGTTGTGCAGTATCTCTGCTGTTAATAGCAATCTTAACACTCTAACTTTATTTGTGCACTTTATATACCAGAACCATATGGTTCTTAGGTGCAGAAAGGTTATTTTATACACACACATACTTCGGTAAATTAATGTTTGCATAGTTGCTGCTGTTGTATGTAAAGGCGTGATGTTCATTACGTGTGATGAGAGATTCTTTATCTCAATCAACTCCACAATAAAACATTCCTCAAATTTCATCAGTAACATCATTCACAGTGGCGTACACTCTCTCCTTTCCCATTTCTAACTCCTTTTCTGGTTCACAGTATTTCATCTCCATCTCCACTACCATCTCGTCCTCTTTGGCCTCCAGCATTTCACCTTCCTCTTCAGCATCATCTTCCCGTTCTTCGACTGCTTTCTTAACTTCAGCATATACCGTCTTTGTGCTCTCTTGCCTCCTTGCTGCCTCTCTGGCACCATTTCTTTTCAACAAGGAAAAATTAATGTCAGCATACTCCACTTCTTTTGGCCCGCTGTTTGAGTTAAGAGTCAGATTGTCCTGTAATTCTTGACCATCATAGACCTGTTAGGTACAAAGTAAAGAGTCAGTCACTTGCGTCTGTCTGGTATTTTTACATTTTGCTATGCATACAGAACAAAATTCTTCTTTTACTTTTTCTTTCTTTATCAGTTTGGTGTAAGAATTGAACCTTTAGTTACTGACAGTTACTGGTTGTAATCTTTCACAATGTACTTTGCATTTTATGTTTGCTTGTTTTGTTCTTTTTGTGTCTTTTTGGTATTGTTGATTAAACAGAGCTTTAATGTCTATATATGCCTGCGGTGTGTTTAAAAGGGAATGATTCTTTAGCAGAGTTATTCCTTCTCAGACTCCAGAACAGTCCCTCCAAAGAGCAGATCGTTTTGTGCCAGTTAATTATATTTGCATTTTGTGTCGTGGTGAATTCCCAGCTTCTAATGGAATTGGTAAACAAACAAAACTATATCATCATACCTAAAACACAGCAACATTCTCCAATAGTATATATTGAAACTGACTAAAGTATAAAAAAAATTCAAACATCAAGTAAGATACATGGACTTATGCTCATACTTTTATTCTCCTACTAAAACAACTGTTTTCAGTAGATTTTGTCTTTTAGCGAGATTATCCAAAACCTCGCTCTCTCAACTGAATTAAACGCAACAAAAAATGAAGGCTGATCTTATAAATGGAACCAAATAATTGTGGCATGAATCTGACCCAATTCATATACTGTAACATTGTAGAACCTTGGATCAGGATGTGGAAAAAAATATATATTAACAGGTGTTAGTGTCACACAGTGGAAATTTGTATTTGTCTTTTATAATTGATTTTTATTGTTTATTTGTGTGTGGTTTTTATTTGCATGATTTCATTCTGATTTGTCTGTTTTTAAAAGCAATGCCACGAGGGAAGCCGCAGTGGAATCGAGTGACAGACTCAAGTGCAGAGTGCGAGCTGAGCTGTGGTGTGACTAGCTTAGTGGAGGGGCAAGATGAGGATAGGAGGGATCTCCTCATCCACCTGGGACGTGGTCCCCACTGTGGAAGGGCAATTTCTCTCCTGGTTGTAAGCACATAAGGAACATTGGTCCTGGGTTGTGGGAGAGCATACATATTAACTAACTAAAAAGCAAGTATATTTAAAAAAAAAAGCCAAATGAACATAAATACCAGTTTATCATCTTGATGTGTCCTCATCTCCAAACTTCTGGAAGTCTTTTGTTTGTTTCTGGAGAAAAGAGTAATTTTATAGTAAAAAGTAATTACCTATCTATCCATCTATCCATTCATCCATCCATCCTAATAATAGTTATAAAAGTAAATGCTGTACCTGTAGCAATGTTTGGCCAAACAGCAAAGGACTGCTGAAAAAAGTACCCCAGTCAAAAAGGCAATAGTGACTTTCAGGTATGCCAGCCTGAAACCAGATGATTGCTCTATAACCAAAGGAAACGACATAAAAAAAGCGTAATACATTTTCTTTATATTACATAGAGTAAATGGAAAAAACTAACTAATCAATGTCTGATTACAAAGATATTGATATTATTTGATATAGAAAGTGGTAGTGGTGATAATTTGAAAAAGCACATACCATGTTTTTCAGACAAGTTTTGATGGATAAGGAGGATTTCTCTTTCTTCTCCATTTCCATTGTTACTCACACATTCAACAGTGCTGTTGCCATGGCTTTTTACACTTAGACTGATAGTGCTGTTGACTGTGTGGTTTGACACAGTAGTAATGACAGAGTACTCAGTGTGGTTCTTCAGTAGCGGCCAATTGATAGTAGGTAAAGGAAACCCTTCACTGATACACACACAGGTCAAAACCTCTGACTGAAGCACACATCCAGAGCCCTTCTGTATCTTTGAAAACCCTGTAAACACATGATCAGAATCATAAAACAAGGAAAAGTTAACCCAAAATATAAACTTCAGATTCAAGGTTAAACTACTCACAAGACACAGTGACATTGAGATAAGATGTAAGAGTCGTGTATAAATATTCTGCTGTACAGATATACTGTCCAGAATGTTATAAACATGTTATAAACAGAATTATAAACAACAAGTGTAGCAGATCCAGTGTCACTGTGCAATTCACTGTAGGTTCCACTATGAATGTCTGTGTTGGAACTACGTTTTTTTCCTCACAATAAGACCTGGGGGGAAACGTTCAAACGTGCAGGTCAGACTCAGAACATCTCCCTCCTTCACAGTTGTATTTCCAATGATGTGAAGGTTCCTTGTATCTAAAAACCACATTTAAGTGGTTCATTCAAAGAACACTGTCATACAAACATTATACTATGGAAATGTGTAATGATACCCTGCACAGCTGTGTAGACATGAACATGTAAGAAAAGTAGTGTGTTGATGCTAGAACAATAATAAGAAGCACAAAATAATCCGGGGGTTTCTCTGTGAATTTGTAACAGTCACAATTGTGTGGTGTTTCTTTAAGGCAACCTAAGTCAGGGGTTTATGATGTCATTAGTATGAGCCACTGCCCTATCTGTGAACTGTCACTACCCGATCCATACCGGAAACCCGATCAGTACCACGCATGTGCGAAAGGTGTCTATTTCCACTCGAAGCATTTTACGATACTTACAGGTCAGAGTATCTGTTAAGATGTTAACAATAATACGTATCTCTTAAAATGTTAGAATAGAATAGAATAGAATAATCCTTTAATTGTCCCACAAGGGAGAATGTCGGCAATAATGAAACATTTCAATATAATGTAGACAAAAACAAAAAATCAAAAGATAGTTACGGATCAGGGCTCCCCGATCCATACCGTGCATGTGCAGATGTTCTCTTCTTCTTCTGTTTCGTTTAATGGCAGTTTACGCCACAATGTACGAGGATACTGTCACTTGCTGACCGAGCAAATGAGCCCTATTGTAAACTGAACTTGCATCATTACAAATCATGTTCATGTATGCGTGTTAAATTTGATTTAGTGATAGTCGAATGTGTTTCTGCTTGTCTGTGTGGAGAGGATTGTTGGAATAGTGATGATGATGTCCCCTATCACTGTCATTTGTCAGTAAACACTTAATCTGGCTGATGAATCTTCACATGACACATAACTAAGTCTGTATTATTAAGTCTGTAATTAGGCACCATTCTTCTTATTTTATGGCGCTGTTGTTCCGTCATTGTCATGAGATACAGTAAACCAATTCAGCTTTTTTTGGAATATTAATCCCTTACTTTACTCGTTACTTGAAAAAATAATAGCTTTACAGTAATGTGTTACTTTTAACGTGTTACTGCCCATCTTTGTTTGTAACACTATATACCTACTGTCAAGTGCCACAAATACCAACAGCTTTTAAAATGTTTATTGTAGAATGTGATCAGTAAATTCAAATGGTTCTTAAATGCACATTTGTAATTTTTTGTTTGTCAGGAATGTTCATTTTATTGTATATTTTACATTGTCTGCATTTTATTCAATATGTATTTTTTTGTTTGCTTTTTAGTGCTAGCAGTCAAGGCCAACAATCTAAAAATGTCTACAAATTTGACTGCACAATGCACAATGTTGACAATGCACGGTTGTCCGATGGAGGAAACTGTGCCAAGAATACTTTTTCTGCGCGATGTTGCACGATGTTGTGTACTTACATATCACGGTTACATTGGTGTCTTTCTTCAGGACACTGTCCATGTATTTTGCTGTACAGATGTACTGTCCAGAATGTTCTGCTGTTGCATTTGGGATGACTAGTGTAGCAGATCCAGTGTCGTTATGATGGTTTGCCTTGGAACTTAATTTAGACCACATAATAAGAGATGGAGGGAAACTTTCAACACTGCAGGTCAGATTCAGGACATCTCCCTCCTTGATAGTTGTGTTTCCAATGATTTGAGGTATCCTTTTATCTGTTGAAGAAATGGCAATATTTTGTTTAAGATAAGAAATTAGAAAATAACTCAAAGAATGATTAAATATAAGCAAACTTTGTTTTAAAAGAAATACAGACGTAACCTTTACTGTGCATATAAACCTCAGAATTAAGGTTAACGTACTTACAAGACACAGCCACATTCAGATATAATGTATGAGTCATGTTCAAATATTTTGCTATACAGACGAACTGTACAGAATAATCTTTTGTCACATTATAAACAACAAGGAGCAGCATTAGCATTAGCACAAGTTTAAAAACACTGCAATCAACCCACCCATTGTCGCACTGAAACTCCACAGCTATCCTCATCCTAAGTTGTTGTGCAAATTCATCCTACATAAGTATGCAGTGGGTGTGCATGGCCGCTTTAAGAATATTTGAGTCCATTGAAACCAGATTTTGCACATCCAGCATGTAAAAGCCTTTATTCTGGTGATTTTCACACATGTATTGTGGTCTAAAACTCTGGTCTTTCACAGTAAACCGGGAGACCACTGTGTGAGGCAAGCTACTACTGACTAACCTTTAACTACAATCAGCAAGTAAATAAGCTTAGCACTGTACTAGATGACCTTCCTCTTTCCCAACATGTTAGATGCAGAGAAAACAGTATGAAAAGTCATTAATAACTCCTTTAGTACATTAAAAATGAAAGCTGTGACGATGATGGTGAGGGGACGGCAGCTGTTCCAGTAACATAAAACAGGCAAGTTGATCAGTTGCAGGCTTAGCCAACACGTTCAGATCAGCATCTATGAAATTGTCTGAATGTTATGTTTAAACTGCTTTTTTGCCAACATTCGACCTTCATTTTTCATTCCTAATTTTAATCCTACCTGTAGATATTAACGCTAATCAACCTTTTTATTCAGCTCACTTTTTTGTAATGGATATATTTTAGTATACTTACAAAAACCAGATGTAGGCGTGTGTTTCTGCTAGAAATATATTCCGTCAAAAAGCATAAAGTTGTGTACTCACATATCACTGTGACGTTGACTTTGTCCTTCAGGGTATTGTTCATATATTTAGCTGTGCAGACGTACTGTCCAGCATCTCCTGCTGTTACATTGGTGATGACAAGATTGGCTGATCCAGTGTCAATGTGAAGAGTTTCATTGCAACCAAGTTTAGACCAAATAATCAGAGATGGAGGGAAACTGTGAACATTGCAGGTCAGATTCAGAGCCTCACCGTCCCTGACAGTTGTAACACCAGTGATGTAAACCTCCTTCACATCTATGAAACAAATACACATAAATCACAATCATGTAGTTACCATAACTCCAAAATTCTTGCAAGCAAAAAGATGATCCTGCAAAATTAGATAGATTTTAGAGGGGTAAAGTCCACTCGAAATCATAAATGTACTCACAGTTTACATTCAAACCTGAAGTCTTTTCTGTAGTCGTTTCACCTGTGAAGTGGATTTTACAGGTGACATTGGTGTTGTGCTGTTCAGCTGAAGGGTTAAAGGTCAAAGTTGAGACATGTCTCTGTGTTACATCAGTCAGATTCTCAGTCTTGAAATCAGTGCTGTTTCCTGTAATGTAAGATTCAGTCCCTCCTGCTCCTCTCCATGTCCAGGTGATTTGAGGAACAGATCCAGAGCAGAGACCAGGAGCAGTGCAGGTCAGTGTGGCCTGCTAACCCTCTGTCAGTGTGGGAATCATTACTGTGGGCTTTTGTTTAAGACCTAATGGAAATACTGGGCATTAATGCAATCAAGTGAACTGCCTGACGTTTATTGACTACTTGGATTTTGGGCTCAGATAATAAGACATTTGGTAAAAATGGTTAATGGAAAACACTTGTTTTACCAGGAACTGCTTCAGTTCCTACTAGCTACCAGTATTAACAATTTCCTAAAAATGAATTAATACTTCATTAAGACCATAAAAATACTAAATATGTTGTTGTACATGACTGAATATTGTTTTTCTACATGATTGATCTTGAAATAGCTTTTCATACCTTTAACAGAGACATTTACCCTTGGATTGATTGAAGATGCATTTATTTTCCCATTCCATTCTCCAGTAACTCTGAGCTGATATGATCCAGAATCAGACACTTTCAGATCATTAATGATGATGCTGCAGTTTTTCTGACTCACATCGGACTCCAAACGTGACACTCGTCCTTCAAACCCAGACTGAACATTTTTTTTGTTCTTGTTACTGTGAAATATTATGTGAGCATCACTACATTTTTTAGACGCTTCACATTTGTACCAAACTATATGTTTGGGTGTAAAGTTAGCAGCAGTAGTGAAAGAACACGGGATCACAACACAGAGTCCAGCCTCTGCTGTTAGTTCTCGCTCACTCAGAGTCACACAGTTTCCTTTGCCTCTACAGTGTTGTCGTCCCCAGACTGAGGTAACTGTTAATGCAAAGGGAAAGATGAAAGGTTTCACATTTCTTATCTTATTATATGTGCAGTTAACAAAAGATTTTTTTATGACATACAAGTCAACAGATAGCAATGGCACTGTTAAATTATGTGTGAGTGTGAATAAATGCTTTTTATCTAGATTCATGTCATGAAAATAGTTTCACATACAGATATATACAAAAAATCAGATTTGCAGAAATACAGGTTTACAAACTAGCAGACGCAAACCTTTGTCAGCACTGCTGCCTCTTACAGAGAAAAACAGAGTTGACCAGATGAGAACAAACATCCTGGATATTCGTTGCTCAACACGTTCAGTCTCTCCTTCCACAGAATAACTAATCAAGATGATAAAGAAAATTAAAGGAATAAAGGAATTAAAACAAAATTTAAAACACAGGAAAAGTTATCTTCTTACTACTCAGAAAATAAAGTCGCATATTTAGTTATGCAGTATTTTGCGATTAAAGATCTTTATGATAAAAATCTTCTTCATATTCATCTAAATAAAAATGATCCTTACAGGGTAAACATACCCCTATCATAAATATATGTATATTGCCAACCGTATTTAATGAATGCAGAAGATCTTTAAATTTTGCCAACAGCACTGCTATAAATATAAAAACCTTTACATTCAGATTTAAATTTTTAAAAAGATATTTTGAAATATATTAAACAGTTTACGTGTTTCGTCTTGTTCTTCGTCAGTCTTCTCTCCACACTATATCTGCTGCCTTTTTGGAGCTGAAGTTTCTCTTCCTCTCTTTTCTGTTTCTTCCGTTTTCCTGCAACAACATTTCAGAAAGTTTGTCACCACCCCCATAAGCACTACAACAGATACAATTATTATCTTATATCACACAATGTATGTTTTATATTTTTATCACAAAATGTCAGTCAGTGATCGATCCTGAACGTCCTACCCAGCGTGATAAATACATTTTACAGGGTTTATTTATCGGATAAAATACGTTAAATCACCGTTATCACTGGCCGGCCCGGAAACAGCGGGGGTGTCCAAATTCAGAGGCTGCTTCCTCCTGAGGACCCGACCTTCGCGGTCTAAAGAAAGCCGGGTTGTACGTCACGAGCTCCCTCGGTGGAGGGTGAATACAACCGGGCGCTGACGTAAACTCTCGACCGTCTCACACTTCTG
>NW_024583285.1:94992-118778 GCF_018398535.1 Haplochromis burtoni | reverse complement strand
TCTGATGGCAAAAGAGCCAAACGGGACAGGCAAAAAAAAAAAAAAAAGACTGGTTTCTGAGTTTTACAGCTGGGGTGGACAATGTTAAGTATCAGACTTTCAAATGAATTAGAAGTCTGTCTTGGTCTTTCATTAATTAATAGGCTGGTGTGAAAAATTGCTGCCACACCGCCCCCTCGGCCTGTGCTTCGAGATTTCTGGTAGTTAGAATGACTCGGGGGTGTTGATTCATTTAAACTAACATAATCATCCTGCTGCAACCAGGTTTCTGTAAGGCAGAGTAAATCAATTTGTTGATCAATTATTAAGTCATGTACTAACAGAGACTTGGAGGAGAGAAACCCACGTTTCACTGTTTTACTCTTTGGTTCAGATGTGGATACTGTATTGTTCTTTCTTTGTAATTGTTTATGTTTAAGTTGTTTGTTGCGGGTTTTTAGTTAGTTTTTTGTCTGTTTGAGAGCTGACACAGTCTCTATGGAGATGGGTTTTTGGGGGGGTAGCAGGAGGAGAGAAGCTGCAGAGAGGCGTGTAAGTCTGCAACTCTGCTTCCAGGTCCCAACTCTGGATAGTCATATTATGGGGGGTTTAATAAATTTGTCCATATTTCTAGAAATGAGAGCTGCTCCATCCAGATTGGGGTGGATGCCGTCTCTCCTAACAAGACCAGGTTTCCTCCAGAAGGTTTGCCAATTATCTATGAAGCCCACATCATTTCTGGGACACCACTCAGACAGCCAGCAATTTAAGGAGAACATGCGGCTAAACATGTCACTCCTGGTCTAACAGCACCTCGGGTTAGAGCCCAGATTAATGCAACACAGAGTTCAAGTAGCAGACACATCTCTACATCAACTGTTCAGAGGAGACTGCGTGAATCAGGCCTTTACGGTCAAATAGCTGCTAAGAAACCATGACTAAGGAAAACAACAAACAGAAGAGATTTGTTTGCGCCAAGAAACACTAGGGGTGGACATTAGACCAGTGGAAATCTGTGCTTTGGTCTGATGAGTCCAAATATGAGATCTTTGGTTCCAGCCGCCGTGTCTTTGTGTGATGAAGAAAAGGTGAACGGACGGTTTCTGCATGGATGGTTCCCACCATGAAGCATGGAGGAGAAGGTGTGATGGTGTGAGGGAGCTTTGCTGGTGGGATTTATTCAAAATTGAAGGCACACTGAATCAGCATGGCTACCACAGCATCCTGCAGCGACATGTAATCTCATCCAGTTTGCTCAGGTAGTTGGCCCATCATTTATTTTTCAACAGGACAATGACTCCAAACACACCTCCAGGCTGTGTAAGGACTATTTGACCAAGACACACACACACCCACACACCCAACAATTCCTGTGTAATATTCACTACAATGTTCCCACAATGCTGTCAAATGTAGCATTACTTCATACTACAAAACACTAGCATAACTTGGTATGATATTCAATATTTCTCACACTATGACTGTCGTTATCTACCTACAAATTGAATTTCCCTTTATTCTTTTTAGTAGAACTGTATTTTATGTGTATTTTCCTTTTATATTTGCTATTTTATTGTGTGGAATGAGGAGTGAAAACATGTATGTATGCTAGTGTGCTGAAATATAAGTAAGCTGTACTCCAATTACACTGTATATTGTCCAAGAGCATGCCTGGCAAAAAAAACCCTCCCAACAACTGTAGACTAGTCAGCACTAGCTAATACAGATGAGATGATGAGTACCGACTACAAATGAAGCCAATGCTAAAATGCTTTAAACTTGAATTCTTCTTGATCAGCTGGTTGACATTCCTGTGGTTATTGCATGTGTTTGCAAACAAATTGCATATGACTGCTATCAGGTTGCAATTCAAAGGGATCAAGTTGGCAGACTGACTCCGTCTTATTGCTTTTTTTATTACCATTGTTATGCACCAAATCCACTTTTAAGATGACAACTGATTGCAAGTAGCTGTAAATCTGCCTCTTTGAAGCAACAATTTTTAAAGGAAAGTAGATCACAAGTTCACTGTACACGGTTTCAATCATTTTGGTCACGCTGTGGTCTTTAACCATAGTGTTTTCTTAGGGTGACTGTGACAATGACTAAAAACCTTTTGGCTGATGCTCTACATGCTGATTTTGATTTTGCTGGTTAGAATGCAATAAGTAAACAAGAGTAAGTACAGCCATTCTCCATCATGTTAAACAGTAATTTTCTTTGGGAAAACAGAAAGGCACCCTGTAGCTTGAGTTATGTAAGCCTTTCTCTTCATAGTGTTTGCATCACAGCTCTTTGTGCAGATATATATATATATATATATATATATATATTGCTCATTTCACAGTTCCATGCTGTTTCCAGCACCTTCCATTTTTTAATATATACACAAAGATAAGTGTAGTGGAAGAACAATTGTGGAAAATCTGTTTTTTGGCTATTGGAATAATATAGCTGAGTGTGTTTTCACGATTCCCCCTGTTTCTTACACCAATGCTATTATTGATTTACATTACATTGCCAAGCGATGGCCTAGTTTCCTGGCACCTTATGGCATTTCGCCTCCTGGTTCCAATTTAAATCATGGCGCCTGTGTCCTTGACCCAGTGTGAAGTTGCTCAGCACCCCCTAACCACCTGCTCTCAAGTGGCACAAGGCCACAAAAACTTCATTAACCACTTCATTTTAATGAAGCAGAGGCCTGTCAGTTTATGAATGCACATGTATATCAGCTTGAGCCGACTGACTCAATTGTGGCACTTAACATTAAGGCATCAACTCGTTTGTAGTGATCAAGTCATTTATTTTCAGCCAGATCTGAAACAATTTTTCAAACTGGAGCTGCAGAGATTGTTATCTGTCTTTCTAATTTAACCTTTAAATGCATACAGTACCTCCGGTTTTCAACAACCTAGCTAACATATTCCCTCCATTGGTGTTTTGTTGTTGTTGGTGGACAGGAAGAGATCTAAAACTTTAATTTTAAGCATTTAACTAGGCCAAAATTTCAATTTACATTTGACTAAATTTCTGATAATAACTGTATTAGGTTTACAAGAAATTGTTCATCAGTCACAATCTACAATCTATTGCCGCAGGCTCAAAACAGAAAGGATCACTAAGGGGGTAAATTTCACTGGCTGACTGCTGAGATTGCATTCCCAGGGGGGTATGGCTACACTTTCCCTTGATGGCTACACTTTCCCTTGATAGCCAAGATTTATTCTGGATGTGAATTGTTTATTTGTAGCTTATGTGTCAGGAACTACATTTTCAGGTACGGCTTTGAGAGATATTGCAGAAAGGGAATTTGAAATAAAATTTAAAAAAAAAACCCTGGACAGTTCAAAAGTCAGTTGTTTTTAATTGGGTCATTGTTTGGATGTTTTTGGCTGAGATCTGTGGTTTTCCATGCTGCATCACATATGATTAACATAATTTTCATTGTAAATCATTACATGAACACCGTAAAGTTGGATTGAAATTGGGTCTTTGTCAGGTCGGCTAATCTCCTTCCTGTTTCCTATTGTTCCATTGTGTTTGCTTTTGGCTCTGTACCTTTGTTTCCTTCTGGTTGTCTGTTGGGATATTGTTTTCCTGCTGCCTGAGTGCACTGCTTTCTGTTCTTGCCTTAAGTTAAAATAAAAGATTTTTGATATTTACATCTGCCTTCAGTCTCGTGGCTTCAACTCTCATCTCCTTCCTCCGGTTGTGCTCACCCCCACTCCCCCTTACTTTAGTGTTCCCAGTCAAAATTGATCGGTCAGTTTTAACAGCTCTTAAATTAACATAAGAAACATTTTTCACCACCAAATTCAGTTCAGTGGGTGGGTCAATGGGTCGTTCAGTGGCCATTCAGTGGGTTGTTCAGTAGGTCATAAAAATTGTTCTTTCATTTTGTCATACAGTGGCCCAATCAGGGGGTCAGAGGCCAAAGGGAGAGTGGGGGGTGGATTACCATTCATTTTCTATGGCACTTTTGACCGAGAACACCACAGATGTAACAAAGTTGATTAAAACACTCAAAATTCAACGAAGGAAGTGCTCATCACTTTTATATGTTCAAGTGCATAGTGTGGAGGATGTAATACGGCCTCAAGGCAATCGGATGTGAAACACAATATTTGTGAGTTTTTTAATTTGTAAATTGGTCAGATTTGACCCGAACATGACAGGAAGGTGAACTTTTGATGGACCGCTGACTGTTCCAAAAGGTTTTTGTTTTTATTTATTTATTTTTTAATTTCTCCAATTCTCAAAGACCAAATGCCTGCAAACAAATTACAGGTCCATCAGTCTCAGTTCTACTGCCACATTCATTGAATGAAGATGAAATCAGAAGCACCAAAAACTTAGCAGTGGAGAGTGGCGTTAAGAGGTTGCTGAATTTTAATGACCATTTGCTCCTTTGAGGTTGAGGTATCCTTAGTTCAAACCCTAACCCCAATTACTAATCTCTAATTCTATGCCTATATGTGAGAAATTCAACATTTTGCATTTCTCAATTATTGCTGGATTACAATTGCAATACAAAGTGCCCTGAGGGGACTGTTTTGGGATTCTGTGCTATGTAAATAAAATAAAATTGAATCGAATTAAAGTAATCAAAAGCCTTTTTTTTTTCTTTCAGATATAGCACTAATCCTGTCTTGGGTTAGACCTTAAGAGGATTCAGGCTGACTAATATTGATAGTGTAAAATCATATGATGGCAATGGTATTCGCCCTCACAGTCGGTTCATTTCAGCTACACAATGAATCAACCATGCATCAGTTTGTAGTAGCTTACCTTACAAGCACCTTGGGCATAGTAACAATGATTTCACTCATCTTGATTGGCATCAACCCCCCCCCCCACATACACACAAAAAAATCAATTACACTGTGACATTTACCATTTGATGTGGTTACTGATTTCTCTCAGTATGTGGCATGCAGCACTCAGTGCTGTTGGGTTTTCTTGCTGAGATCATACGTTCATCTGAAAGCAACATATGTGTTCATGTGTAAATATAACGTGCTGTATTCACCGGACACTCGAATTGTTCTTTCCCAGTACTCCACAAATATTGCCAGACTAGTGTGTTTGTGTGTGTGTGGGAGTGTGTGCTTGAAACAGCCAAGCTCATCCAGCGGCGATGGGAGTTCTATTCAATAAATGTTATTACCTTCTCTCCTGCACTCTCCTGTTTATTATGCAGTGGAAAATGATACTTTCCCTTCGAGGGGGTTAGGAAATGGTGTATAAATTGCACTTTCCTTTGGGATGGGTGAGACTGGTGTGTGTACGAGACAGCTGTCAGCTTCCTCTTATAAACCTTTCTCCCTCTTCAATTTTTTGAAGTCTCTCGTGCTGTCTGGTGTTTATGTGTGTGTCTGTGTTAACGTGTCTCAGGGGTTAGGATGTGCTTGTCAGTTCTTAGAGCAGCATCTGGCTGCACTACAGTAACTTCTATCCAACACACACACACGCATGCGCATGCACACACACGGAGTAAAACCATCAGAGCAGGACAAAACATTCTGCTCTGTGGGGGATTGTGTGTGTTCAGGTGTTTGTGTGCATGTATGTGTGTGTGCTTCACATCTATGAAAAAAACAAAACAAAACCAAAAAAAAAACCCCAGCATCTAAATGACCCAGAGTTGTGGTCATCTGACTGATACCAAGCTTCAGTGCATTGTGTGTGTGTCTCCATGCTGCAGTTCAGAATGCTCTTGTGTGGTTGTTGCCTCAAATGTGTGTTTTCTTTAAAAAGTGAAGTACTTTTGCTGAACAATAATGCTTTGTTGTACCCAACATAATAGGCTTTGAACTGAGACACAGTTTTTTTTTTTTTTTACAGGAAAACATCTCTCAGTTTCCTGAGAGTCAAATGCAAAGAAGAAGATGTGTGTAGCTCCAGTCCAAAAATCATCCAATAAACTACGATGAATGCTTGGCAGACATTTAAATGATGCCTTATTAACATTAGGTTAATAGGTGATCACTTGGCTCTGTCTGAAACTACAAGCTCATAGTCTGTGCTGCAGTTGCACACCCCTCTTTCACAAGGGCTGTAGCTGCAGACAGGACTTTATTTAAATAAATTATTCTTTGAATTGCATGCTGTTCCTTTGTACCATTGATTTCTCTCACTGAGACACAAAAGAATTAATTGGATTGGTTTGGAAAGATTGCTTTGTACACTCCAAGGTGAGCCAGACACTGGTGGTTCTAACTGGAAAATGCAAGCAATACACAGAAGGTCACAGTGAATTGTGCTGCATTCATGTGTTCTTCACAAAAGCAAAAAAAGAACAGATTCCATTGTAAGTTTCTAGTCCAAATGTTAACATCGTGGCATGCCATCTGTGACTCTTTTTATCATTGTGAATGTAGTCCTAAAAATAAAAAATGATTTAAATTTTACCACCACCTCGTACACATGGATAGCTTCTAACATGACCCCCCCCACCACACACACACACACAAAAAAGAATCTGTAAAACTGTAATTGTTCTTGGGGACTGCAAAAATCAAGTCAGTCCCTAGGTACCTTGTTAAAATGTCCAACTTTATAGCATTAAGAAAGAGTATTTGAAAACTTTTTAATGAAAGAAAAAAAGGCAAAATTCAAAATTTTCACAGTTATGAGAAAAACAGATTTCTCACATTAATATCAGGCTACAACTTGCTAAACCAAGCTAGCTAGCATTAGCTTTTAACTTAGTACTCCAAGCTCTGATGGTGAAACATGGTGGATGCCATGTGAAATGGTAAATAGACTGGTTCTTACATAGTACTTTTAGTTTTTCCTCACTTTTAATGCCATCCGAGTTCCAAGGTGTCTGGAATGCAGCACTGGAGTTATCATTTGCTCCCACTGGTGACTCTTGTCAGATTGAGGGACTATTTCTTATTAAGTGACACTGTGATTTTGTGTGTTCCTTCTAACACAAGCAGCTGCCTTTAGCTTTACAATATTGTGTAACAAACTAGTTACACAAACCAGTGATTAGGAAAAATCTAAAACTATATTTCTAACACCACTCTCTCTATTTTGGTACTCTGTTGTCACAAGGATCGTCACAGAAGTTATAATATTGTCATCAAAGTCACACAGCAGCCCCACCCAGCCGTTGGGAATACCCAATAAGAAGAAAGATGGAGAAGAAGGGTAGATAGAGGAGCTAAAACTGCTTTTTACAGACACCAGTTCAAACGAAATTTGATATATGGTAAAGACAGATGAAGTTGAATTTTGAATAACTCAAAAATACTTCTGATGGAGTCCAAGAATAGAAATATAGAGTTTAAAATAGGCAGAAATGTACTGTTTAAAGAGGTATTCCAATATCCTTCTAATATCCAAAAACTTTACAAAGGCTCATAGGGCCATAACAACATTACAAAAGTAAGGAGAAATCCTTCCAGTGTAAAGAAATAAATCGAAAAGATCGGAGGTTTTGGCTCAAAATCTCACGATACATGGCCCCATTCATTCTGTCCTTAACACGGATCAGTCGTCCTGTCCCCTTGGCAGAAAAACAGCCCCATAGCATGATGTTTCCACCCCCATGCTTCACAGTAGGTATGGTGTTCTTGGGATGCAACTCAGTATTCTTCTTCCTCCAAACACGACGAGTTGAGTTTATACCAAAAAGTTCTACTTTGGTTTCATCTGACCACATGACATTCTCCCAATCCTCTGCTGTATCATCCATGTGCTCTCTGGCAAACTTCAGACGGGCCTGGACATGCACTGGCTTCAGCAGCGGAACACGTCTGGCACTGCGGGATTTGATTCCCTGCCGTTGTAGTGTGTTACTGATGGTGACCTTTGTTACTTTGGTCCCAGCTCTCTGCAGGTCATTCACCAGGTCCCCCCGTGTGGTTCTGGGATCTTTGCTCACCGTTCTCATGATCATTTTGACCCCACGGGATGAGATCTTGCGTGGAGCCCCAGATCGAGGGAGATTATCAGTGGTCTTGTATGTCTTCCATTTTCTGATGATTGCTCCCACAGTTGATTTTTTCACACCAAGCTGCTTGCCTATTGTAGATTCACTCTTCCCAGTCTGGTGCAGGTCTACAATACTTTTCCTGGTGTCCTTCGAAAGCTCTTTGGTCTTGGCCATGGCGGAGTTTGGAGTCTGACTGTTTGAGGCTGTGGACAGGTGTCTTTTATACAGATGATGAGTTCAAACAGGTGCCATTCATACAGGTAACGAGTGGGGGACAGAAAAGCTTCTTACAGAAGACGTTACAGGTCTGTGAGAGCCAGAGATTTTCCTTGTTTGAGGTGACCAAATACTTATTTTCCACCCTAATTTACGAATAAATTCTTTACAAATCCTACCATGTGAATTCATGGATTTTTTTTTCACATTCTGTCTCTCACAGTTGAAGTGTACCTCTGGTGCAAATTACTGACCTCTGTCATCATTTTAAGTGGGGGAACTTGCACAATCGGTGGCTGACTAAATACTTTTTTGCCCCACTGTATGTATGAAAAAGTGAGACATATCCACAGTCATGTTTATTTCTATATCCATCCATCAGTTAAACTAAGCAGTCAAATGTCAATCAATGAATCCCCCTAGTTAATGTTTGAGGCAGTCAATCAGGCAGCCAGCTGTCATTCAGGAGCAAATGAAATCTAAAACGTCAGTCAAGCCAGTCAGGGAGGAAGGAAGCCACTCATCCGCATCATACCATTTTACCTGATGCATCTGTTTGACTTCAGAATATTGTACTGTCAACACAGTGTAGATAGAGGTAGGTATAACAACAACGCCACACTAATTCTGATGGAACTGAATAGTAATAACTATTTTAAACAGGAAAAGAGCAACAATCTGTCCCAAATGAAAGGCCTTCTCACATGTAGCATGGAGCTCCTTCTGTGAGTCTTTCAGGCAGTAATTCAGTGATGTGGCCAATTTATTTGACTAGTCATCTTTCCAAGCACTCAGCAGCAAAGTTGTACGAGACACAATTCTGCTTTGTGAAGCAAAACAGAATTGTGTAATGCTATGCAGCTGGCTGATTTACAAGCATGCAGACCAAGTTGCCACACTGCAGAACAAATTTACATGAACTAGAATTGGAACTGTAAAGTGAAAAAAAAAATCGCATAAAAGAATAAAATGCACGAAATAGGCACGGGGGAAAAAACAACCTCTATGCTGTAGACTGCCATTATTTTGTAAATATAATCACAATCACAGCCTAATCGCCAACCCTAACCCTGACCTTAATCACCCCGTGTTTTTGGAGTTTTTCCTGAGTGGACATCAGCAGGTTTTTTTCCAAAGCTATGACATCAAAACAATGTGATTGGTCAGATGCACTGTTGATCCTGGACAAATGTTATTATGTTGATCCAGGAACAACAACAACATGAGGATATCAGATAGATATCTATTGGTTTGTTTTTCTTTAGGCTGTTGTGAGCTCTCTCTCTCCTCAGCCAGAGGTTTCTGCACCTGCTGGCCCTGCCTCTCTTCCATGCTTCCACAAGGCCAGCCTCCGGACCTGCTAAGTGGCCGCCACCGTCTTCCTCGTAGCTGGCCTCCGAACCTGTTTAGTGGCCACTGCTGGCCACCTGGCTGCCGACCAGATCGACTCCAGCACCACCGCTGGCCACGTGGCCGCCCACCAGAACTGATTCGTCTCAGCCGCTGGCCATGCAGCCGCCCCCAAGGACAAGGACTTCTGTCCTTGGGGGCCAGATCACACTTATCTGTAAGTGTGATCTCTCTGTCTATTCCTGTTTGGTTTGTTTGATTCTGGTTTCCTCTGTCATCTCGACGTACCAGCTCACCTGAATAAAGGTGGTTTTACGGCTGCTGTGAATACTCAGAATAAGATCTCTGACTGCAGACTGGATACATCTCAGAAGGGCTAGCCCGGAATAACATCTCTGGGCGCAAATTGGATGACATCTCGGGGAAGCACACTACCGTGAGTTCTCGATATATTGTTCGTTGTTGATCTGCACAGAGCTGTTGTCACGAACGGCGCACTTGCTTACGTCACTGTCATGAGACATACTCGCAAAAAATCACGGTTTTAGTAACGCAGTAACGCAGCGTTCCTACAGGAAAGTAACGGTAATCTAATTACCGTTTTTGCAATAGTAATCCCTTACTTTGTTCGTTACCTGAAAAAAGTAATCGGATTACAGTAACGCGTTACAAGTAACGCATTACTGCCCATCTCCGCTCATCTCTCATCTCATCTCATTTTAGTGTATGTATTTGTTTCAGAGTCTGGGTTTTGGATCCAAACTCCACACACATCATGACACGTGAATATTTCAAAAAACATGAAAATGATCAAAAACAGACTAAAGCAATCACACAATAATACTTTCTCTTCTAAAAAAAAGTGTACCATGGCTTCAGTCCATTGAAAGATGTTTTAAAATTGAAAACTTTCTATAATGAGCAGCTGAAAACAATCATGTCTGAAGAATGGCAGAACATCTCTCCACAGATCCATGACAGAGGGGCATAATACGTGCCCAGGAGGATCCAATCTGTCATCACAAGTAAAGGGAGGATTGCAAAACATTAAGAAACAAAAGAACAGATGTGCCTACGGAATTGTTTTCGTAGGGACGGACAGATGGGGTCATGGAAAATAAAATAAAATTAGCTATAACTAAACTTCAGGAATTCTTTTATCATTCAGTGGCATTTAGGTAATGGAAAATATGTAATTATAAGACAGATTGCCAGCAACCTTTTTCTGAGTTATGTATAATTAGTGTTTTGTGGTGAATGAAAATTAGATTCTTCTCTTCAGTAAAAGTAGTTTTTGCAAAATATGAAAATATTTCACTAAAACTGCATACTTCTCAAAACTGTTCCCATCAGTATTACATGGATTATTCCTGCTACAAATATTTAACAGTTTTAGTTCCACAGCAATCCTGTATGTACTTATTAGAATCCTCTTTATTTTAATTAAGCTACAAAGTGCAGAAGGTTAAAATGTCTAAAAAAAGTATGTCAGTAACTGGTAATAAAGACACAACATTTTCGTAATTAAATTTCGAGTTAAGTCATCAACCTGTGCTTACAGACATAACAACTGCCAACTGCACCTGTGTGAGTGAGTAGGCAGGTTTGTGTGTGTCACATGACCCTCCTGTTAACTGAGAGCCAGCCAATCACATGAACGGAATCACATGACAAGCAAATGAAATACATGTTGTATTTAAGTTCACAGATCTTCTACTTAACTAGAAGAGTGTTTTTGACTTCCCCATGCTGGCCATTAGATGATGCAGATTTAGGGCACTTCTCCATTAGCCTCACTGTTCAGACCAAGAACAAACATTCGTCTTATAGAGTCACACTTTGACCTCTTGGTAGTTGGAGTAGTTGTCAGTGAGTGCAGTGCTGCAATGACTGAACTTGTGCTGGTAGTGGGCAATTAACCAATGGGATTTCAGGGGTAGCCATTACTACAAACAATGGAACGTCAGAGAGGCTGGACTCACGTATCTTTACGAGGTTGTAGTGTGGGACCTGCATCTTCAGTGTAGCCAATGTGATCATACATGTAATCACATGTGATTACACATAAGATTAAATACCCAATTCTTTGGCTTAAAAATACAGTTTCTGGAATATTTAACATTTTAGCGATGTTGCAAAGGGTTGTATTCAGTTTAGTTGTATACAGAATAATCTTTCATGCTGATACTGCTGTCCTTAATTTGCTTTCAGTTCCTCTCTTGGTGATGAAACTGCACAATAGGTGCCGCATCACTACAAGGCCATTGGAAAAAGCTTAAGAAAACAATGAGCGTACTCAGGAGCTGTGAAAAGAATATTATTGAGTGGAGCACTGAGGCTTGAACAGCAATCATTGCTTAAGCTCTTCTCTGCAACTCCTGACATATCAATCCCAGTGCCAGCTTGTCAGGAGGACAACAAGGCTATTAGGTGCAGGAAAAGATGCATTCTGAATAAGATTTGTGTGGGAGAAGGACGTAGACCTATTATTTTTCCACTTTTATCTCTTAAGTGTTATTTGTTTTTTGTTTCCTAACTTGTGGAGCACTTTGTAACTTTGATTTTTTTTAATGTTGGTATATAAATTGAATTTAGTATTATTAAATTCCCACTTCATTATAATGATTATTATATATTACAGAGAAATTAATTTTTTTATCTACTGTAAAAAAAAATCACAGAATGAAAATTTTAACATTTAATGGACCAATGATTTTATTCATGTATTATTAATTTAAAGTTGTCACAGGGAGAGTTGATTTAGATCATGCTTTAACACTAGAATGGCAAAGGAATTAATTTGAACTCTTGACAAATCATGTAACCCCATCATCTCATATTTCATGACTTTTCCTAAATTGGGTTATTTCAACATATAGTGAATTTTTGCCTGTGCAGGATAAAAAGAAACCAGTATAAATGCTGTACTCAACATTTACAGTATGAGGGGTTGCCTAAAAACACACATTGTTTACGGAAACTTTGATATGATGGCTACTGTAACACGAGGCTGACCAGGCTACTTGTGATTGTTAAATAAATAAACAGGGGACTGTAAAAAGATAAAAGTGAATAATTATTGCAGGGATGAGCAGGTCACGGGGGAGAGTGTGTTTGACTCCAAGGAGTACCAGGTGTGGAGAGCAGTGGGGAAACTGTAGCTGAAGTGAGCAGTCCAAAGTGGGAAGTGTTATTACTAACAAATAAACTTGGGAAAGACGAGCAAAATCAGACAGGCCTCTGGAGTGAGGAGAAGAGGTGCGTATGTCTTATTTTGTTGGAGCCAAGAATGACGTTGGTTTTAAAATGGGAGCAATGACCTGTTCAGTCTCTTTCAGAGTGAATTTTGTGTTTATTTTAGCATAACTAAAACCACAAATTATCCAAAATTAATTTTCAACTTTTCCTGTGATAATAAAATAGAATACAATACAACAGCCCAGTATTGTCATTATACATGTACAATGAAATTATAGGTGCTCCACGCCAACTGTACAGGAGTAAAACAGATATAAATAGTAAAGACATCAAGGAATAAATATCAAACAGAAGAGACATATACAGGCTAGAGGAAGAAATACAAACTAGAGGAATATATATAAAACAAGAGAAAGACACACGATGGAGAGCGAAGTGCTTGGAAACAGTGCAAAGTGAGTTGTTCTGAGTATAGAGTGAGGTGAGTGGGCAGGAGTTGAGTGTGAGGGGATAGTGTTTGTTAACAGTCTGAATAGCCCGGGGGAAGAAGCTCGTAGTGCATCCTGAGGTGTGGGATCTGATTGACCTGAGGCAGTAGGAGAGCGCGGACTCTACTGAGGAATGGTAGAATGCCAGCAGCACCTTCCTGGTTATTCTTCCTCAGGACACAGAGGAAGTCAAGCCACTGCTCAGCCTTCTGTACCAGGGCGTTTGTGTTGTGGGTCCAGGTGAGATCAGCAGAGATGTGAGTGCCCAGAAACCTGAAGGTGAAGACAAATTCCACCTGTTGCCCATTTATAATGAGAAGGGAGCCTCCTGAAATCCATTATGCGTTCTTTTGTTTTAAGGATGTTCAGCTTCAGGTTATTTTCTGAACATCAGCCGGACAAGTTCTCTACCACCACCCTGTATGCTTTCTCATCTCTATCAGAGATGAGCCCAACCATAGTGGATGGGTGGGTTAGTGTACACTTATATGTGTACAGGGTGTACAGTAGGGGGCTGCGAACGCAGCTTTGGTGGGATCCGGTGCTGAGTGACATTCGGGGGGAGAGGTGGGAGCTTAGTCTGACTAATTGAGGAAATCTTTGATCTAGGAGCAGGTGTCAGGGGTGGTCCAGTTTGGTGGTGAGGATGTGTGGGTTTATGGTGTTTAAGGCTGAGCTGTAGTCCACGAAGAGCATCCTCACGTATCTCTGTTTTCCACATGCCACAATTACATTATTTAAATGCGTCAGGTGTTGTGATCATTATAACCTTTATTTATTAATAAACTGTAGAACAGATTTTATCTTTGGTCTGAAATTCCTGTAACGTTCTTTGTCTAGACGTGTCTTGAAACGCAACAAAAAAAAATTGGCCCACTCCCGCTCCACCAAAACAAGAACCCAAACAATAGTATCTTCTAAAATGCTAAGCAGCCATTTATTTGCTTCAGCAGTGAGCAGTGCCAAAAATAACAAACAAAACTCCATAATGGTCCCTATGCTTTCCTACACAAAATGAAAACCAAACAAAAGACAATTCACTTACCTAACTTTCTACATGAAAAACAGGAGAAAACTTAATCAACAAAAATGGCTTCTCACGCCTACTAGGCTACTGCAGTGAACAATATATACAAGGTGAACAAAATACTCAATTGCTACTTTACAAATCTATTTACAGCTATTTACAAAACTAAGATACCAACACCCGACACACACACAAACACACTGTTATACTTGCAACTCACTGGGCACAGACACTCTATCAAAAAAAAAGAATCAAAAGCTCATGCTATTTGTTGGGTGGTGGAGGCTAGTAGAGAGGGGGGTGGCTGTCATCTGGTAGCTAAATACTGGAGGTGATTATCCAATTATCCAATCCAAGGACAGGAAGAGACTCCACCCAACTACTTAGAAGGCCCGCCCAGGTGTCCAACTCCTAAAAGAAAAAGGGGAAAAAACCCACAGCCATCCTCTGGTGGGAGGAGTCAAGCATAAAACAAAACACTGACAACATTGCATCGTAACATTCCTGAAAATTAACATGTTTTGAAAATTTATAGTTTTTGTCTTGTGTGTGTCAGATCCCCCTGGTAAAACACTGCCCCCTCGTGGCAAAAGTTGTATTGTACCTGTAGAGCTGTACCTCTGGTATGCTGATTTGTAGTCTTGTCCATCCTGGTCACTTCCAATGAAAATCTTAACCCTTAGTCCTTTCCAACGTCCACCTGCCCACCTTTCTTTCATTTTCTACATTGAACTCCCCAAAGTACTCCTTCCAAGACTGACCAAGCTTTATCTCAGCTTGAGACCAGCATTAGGAATACGTTGACTTATGGACCTCACAGCATTTGTTCCAGCAGTGTATTGTGTATTGACATCTAATTGCTCTCATACAGGGCATACTCTTTAAGTTGCTTTGACCAATTTGTAAGCCATCTCCACTCCAGCTCCTCTGTTTTATTCTGTATCTGACTGAATAATTGTTACGTTGTTGTCACCAATGATTGCTGGTCTCTGCATTTCAAGCTTTACAGGTATGCATAGGAAAGTCCATCAGAACAGAGCCTTACTGCCTAAGATAAATGACTGCAGGTGGAAATAATCTTTGTTTGGCTTTAGTAGTTCTGACTAAGGTGTAATAGTTACTTTTGTGTGACACTATACTGTTCTTCAGATGCAGACACACTTTACTGAAAGTCACCAGGTCTGTACATTGTTTGTTCTTACCAAACATTGCAATGTTAATTCTGTAACAGGTGTTAAATACTTTTTTTTCCTTTGGCACACTCATACCTTTGGCATCCAGCTTCTAGAACACTTGCCAGGCATAGTGAGATTTGTCTTCAGATTATTTGTGGATCCTTGCTTTGCTGTCAAGAGTGTACTTCAAGTCAATACAATTAAAATTGACCAATGTTGTCACTTCCAGCAGGGCCTATAAAATCCAAAGACAGGTACTTATTGTTTGTGATCAGCCATGAGCCAGATGGCCATGATTCTGTTAAAAGGTCCCAGATGTTGATGAAACAAGTCTGGTGGATAAACAGCACAAACACAGTCTGATGACCTGACCACCTGAAATACTAATGAGACACAACAGAGAGGTCTTGTTTGCTATTTGGACTTGGTACTCTGATGACAGGGGAAAACATGGCACACCATATTGAACAGATTGTTTTGTTTGTGTGTTGTGCATTGTTAATGCACTGCTGAGGTAAAATGACTAAAAAAAAAGAGAGAGAGAAATAAACATAAGCATTACAGTGTGTGGCAAATTACCTTCTATCAACGATAAGAAAAATTGCTGTGACTTGGTCAGCCGACAGGTAATTATGTCATCAGAGTTTTTTGCTTTATATTGTAAAAGGATGTTTCCAGGGTTGAATGCAGTCTTGATATTCTGCTTTCTAAGTCTTGCACTGACAAATATGTTGACATGAAGACTCCAGCGACACTTATAGGAAACAATCTTATTAAGTGACCAACGTGTTTCGGCTTGTGGCCTTCATCAGGGTCATTGCAAAATAACAAACAGTTTAACATTCAGATCTTTGTCTTCTCCATGCACCTTGGAAGTGAAGTTGTGCCAGAAATATTTGTTGTCATCAGTGACAAATATGTTACAATGGTTGAGTAACAGCTAAAATCTTTCCTTTTCACCATTTTCTTTGATGTAGAACAACAACGAAAACATCAAAACTAAAGCGGGAGAATCAGACTAGGAACTTTTCATCAGTTTTATGTTTTCACACATAGCACACACAACCCAATATCATGTCAAAGCGTGTAACAGACACCCCAGTCTACCGTGTCCCTTTTATGCTTTGCCTCTCCAAAACGTGAAATAGACACACATTCAGAAGTTGCAGTACGCTGCAGTAACTCCTCCCTAGTTCTGCTGCAATAGGCCTAGGCTTCTGGGGGATTCTCGTGATGCAGCGAGGCTTTCTTCTTCACTCAGCTCTTTTCACTCTCCATTTGTTTATACACCACTCTTTAAGTTAATCATGAGTTATTATTAATTTCTAGCTCTCTTCCACAGTGGGCCTTTGTCTTTTCTTCTTCCTCTCATTTCCAGCCAGTCACACCAGCTGCCCCTCCTCCCTGAGCCTAGTTCTGCTGGAGGTTTTTCCTAATAAAAGGATGTTTTCCTTTCCTACTGTTGCCAAATGCTTGCTCATAGGGGGTCACCTGATTGTTGGAATTCTCTCTGTATTATTGTAAGGTCTTTACCTTAACCCCTTCAGAACCACCCTATTCATTTATGCCCTCTATAATGGACATTTGTTTTTGGTCTATATCTTTTGACTTGTACTGATATAATAAAAAGAGGACATAATGGGCTTTCCATTAATATCTCATGTGTCCTTTTTGGGTGGCCTCCAAAAAGAAAGGAAATCACAAAAAGTTCAATATAAAGATTCTTTTTTTTTTGTCGGTTCTCAGGAGATTCTAATATAAAGTGCCTTATTGTTGTGATTCAGTGCTATATAAATAAAATTTAATTTAATTGAAATTTACATACAACCTGTGGTATGTCTATCTGAGCTTTGGAATAATCTTCCTCTTCACATTAGGCAATCGACATCAGTGATGGTTTTTAAATCCAGATTGAAAATGCATTTTTATTCACTGGCTTTTGATTCAGTGGTTGACTGACTTGTATTTTATTGTTTTCGCTATGTTTATTATTTTATTGTATTTATTATTCTTATGGTATCTATTATGTTTCTGTTGTTCAGCACTTTGGTCAGCCTTGTGTGTTTTTAAAGTGCTATATAAATAAACGATGATGATGATGATATGTACACAGTTCTTAACATTTTATTTCATATCTAATAAAGTGCATAATACATGTCACATTATCTACTTTCTTGCCTTTCGTTAAATCTAAGAAGTCAACAGCCCTAATATGTTTACACTAACAAAGCTATAGTGGGTAATCTCCTTACCTGTGTAATCCAGTGTCACTTTTCTTCAGGTGTTATAACATTTGCTCTCATAGATGGCTGCTATAAGAGCAAATGAGTCCTATAGAGGACCCAAGATTTGCTTAGAACTAAAAGTAACCTTCCAGTACGACCTGCTCTGGTCCTATAACCTTCAGAACACAAGAAGCTCAATGATTCTGTCTCCCTGTGAAAATGTATGGTGTAGAATGTAAATAAAACAGAATGCAATAATTTGAAAATGTCAAATAAAACATATTTTATTCACAGTAGAACATAGAAAATATCACAAATGATTAAAGGGAAAGGTAAGAAAATTTAAAAGGAAAAAAAAAGTAATGTAATCTGATAGCAGTGACACATCTAAAAAAGTTGTATGGGGCCATGTTTAAAATTCTGTAGCATCCCCTCTTCTTTTTCCAGCTATTTGTCAATCTCTGTAGGACTCTAGCTGCTCATAGGTCCAGGATCTTCTATGAAATGTATTTTTTTTTATAATGTGTCAGATATTTGCAGATGGTGAAAAGTGTGGACTGCAGGCAATCAACTCCTGTACCTGGACTCTTCTATTGTAAGCCATGCTATTTTAATAGTTGCAATATGCGACTTAAAATTGTCTTGCTAAAATATGCAGAGCCTTCCATAGAAAAAAAGGCAAAATTTTGTCTGGATGGGGGCATATGTTTCTCTAAAACCTGGATACACCTTTCAGCACTGTTGGCGCCTTTCCTGTTGTGCAGGCTGCCAATTCCATATGCTCTAACGAACCCCATACAATAAAGGAGATGCAAGCTTTTGAGCTGAGCTGGATGGTCTCTCCTCCTTTGTTTGAATAATACAGGGTTCATGTTTTCCAAAAAAGAATTTCAAATTTCAATTCGTCTGAACTCAGAATAGTTTTCCATCTAAGTTTTCAATGAATTTTGGCCCAGATAAGATGATTGAGTTTTTTTGGATTGAGGCATATCACTTTTCATTGCATGATAGAGCTTTAACCTTTATTTTTGGATGGCCCAGTGAACTTTGTTAACAGACAGTGATCTCTGGAAGTGCTCCTGAGCCCATGGAGTGAGGCAGCACTGCATTGAAAACAGGGATTATTCTCTAAGGGTTGGGAGATCACTGGCATCCACTATCGATTTTTGTCCTTGTCACTTGCACAAAAAGATTTCTTTAGATATATTATACATTGTTGTAAGAAATTGGCCCTTCCGTATTTCTTTCTTTTATTGTCACATGACTTTGTTTGATGATCTGAAATATGTAAATATGACAATTTTTTATATTACACAAAGACAACTCACGCAAATGCAAAATACATGTTTGAAATGATTTAATTTATAAGGGGAAAAAAATAACTTGCCCTGTGTGAAATATCACTTCTGTTCTTCTTTCTTGTGTTGATTACGTCTAAAAAGGCAACAGCACTGATATGTTTGTACTAATTCAATTCAATTCAATTTTATTTATATAGCGCCAAATCACAACATACGTCACCTCAAGGCGCTTCATAGATACAGAGAAAAACCCAACAATCATATGACCCCCTATGAGCAAGCACTTTGGCAACAGTGGGAAGGAAAAACTCCGTTTTAACAGGAAGAAACCTCCGGCAGAACCAGGCTCAGGGAGGGTCGGGGCCATCTGCTGTGACCGGTTGGGGTGAGAGAAGGAAGACAGGATAAAAGACATGCTGTGGAAGAGGAAGAGGAAGGTTAATAACAGATATGATTCAATAGAGAGAGGTCTATTAACACATAGTGAGTGAGAAAGGTGACTGGAAAGGAAAAATTCAATGCATCATGGGAATCCCCGGCAGCCTCCGTCTATTGCAGCATAACTAATGGATTCTGGGTCACATGGTCCAGCCCTAACTATATGTTTTAGATGGCTAAAGCTAACTAACAAAGCTTTAGCCATAGTTCAGTTTCACTAACCACACCCAGGACTGATTACTGCCAGAAATGACGTAAATACAAAGTGAACTAGTTTATAAGATATGGAGATATCAACCAGAAAATCAACCAAAAAAGAGAATGTCCATTAATGTCCGTCAGTTTGTGCCCTTAAGCTACCGAAGCAAATTTCCTCAACAGTGATGTAAGCGACTCAATGCCAGCAAATGCCTGACTGCAGTTCTTGCAGGTAAGCGTGGCACAAGCAATTAACAAAATAATTAGTAGATTTTGGGACTTTTATTTTTTTTCACAATAGCCAGGTAGGTTTAGATAGCTTTTCCCCCTTAATAAATGTATTAAATCCTTATTTAATGTGTTTTACAGCACTGTACATTAAGTTGCCAGTTGCAAAATGCTCTTACATATAATATTCTTAATAAAGTATTAAAATGTCTCAGTTTAAACATTTGATAAGTTGATGATGTTTTCCATATTCTGCTGTGGATAAAAATAATTTTTATATATATTCTGTACAGTGTGCAAACTTTTAAACATTTGGCTTTGTATGTTTCTGTAGTCCCTCGATTTTTGTTTTCATATGTTAGTGTGTTTATCATCATCATTTATCATCATTATTCATGTTTGTGTTCGCTATGCTTGATTTGTTAATTCAAATAAAAAAGTAAAAGGATGCTTTCTTGTCTTCCACAGAGAGACATTGTTTTTCCCCTCTACTTACAGTGATTGAAAACCTCACTTTCATTAAAGCACTACATTAACTTTAATAAACACTACAATTTGACTACTAGTACCTAAAGTGAAAGCATCTACTTAATTGTGAAACTCAAACCAATTATTTCCACATATTTGAGATTGACTGCATCATTTTGGCTAAGGGCAGTCAGTAGATGAGAATTTGAGGTAAGGCATGGTTTACCCAACTAGTCTAAGTCTAGTTTTTGTTAAAGACAGAGAAAATGCTAAATACAATCACTTTTGTTTTTACCATTTTAAACATCTCATCTGTAAATAATGTATGGAAGAAACTTAACCCCAAGCAAGATTCAAAATGGGTTGTGACAGTCAGAAACCTGAAGCAGCAAAGTAGCACAATTATGCACCCAATATGCCAGAATCAGTCAATCAATCATAATTTCAGATATCCATCACTAATTTGAAGTTATCCGCAAATTTTATTCCCATCGTGCCTGAAGCAGAAGTCCTTCTGACACATTATGCTTCACATGTTGCAGCATGATTGATGGCAGGGGACCTTGAAAACATTTAACCAATCACCACAAGGAAATGTCTGACATTATAAACACCTAAAAAAAATTAAAGGAAAACTTTGAAAGCAAATCGTATCTTAAGTTGAAAAACATAATGCTGTTTTTCTATACTCATATTGACTCATATGAAACAAAATGATTCCAGATTATTTAACAGAAACTAAAATGATCAAAGACACCCTGATAATCAACTTAAAAAAAAATATGTGGCAGACTATTAGATTTTGCTGAAATTCCATTGCAGCCACTGAATATGGTACACAGCAGTTTTTTTCTTGTATGCATACCAGACAGCATTGGAGCATGCTCCTTGTTAGATGACAATTGGTGTCCTGAGGAATTTCCAGGACTTTTCAATGAAAAATCCCTCCACATATATGAGGCTGTAGCAGATATTTGACTATTTATTATTTGTCCAATCCTTAGAGATGGAAGTCCTTAGATGTTTTGCTTGATAATTCCCATTTAGGCCTTATATAAATTTGTTGAATGAACTTTTGTGTAATTTGTGTAATATCCGATATACTTGATATAACTCCTTTGACATTTTTGTCAAAGTAATGTCTAAGTTGAAGATAGTGAAAGAAATATTGATGGGTTAGTCCATATCTATCAGAAAATATTTTTTTAAACCATGAATTCTTGATTTTACAATAACAGACAGTGCATTGCTTTGCCCACTGGATAACTTGTCACGTTCCTGGGTCTGTTGACCCAGCGTTTTAAGTTTTAGTTTATTTGGATGTTGTTTATGTTTAAGTTCATTAGATTAGTGAAGTTCATTTGGTTATTAGACTCCTTGTGTTTTCTTCCCCTGTATTTTAGTTTCCCTGACCCTATGTGTTTCATGCTTATGTTGTGTCAAGGTTATATTGTCTTGTCTGTGTCTCATGTTTCCTGTTTTATTTTTAAGGTCTGTGTCCTATGTCAGTGTAGTCAACTTTGCTTCCTTTGTCTCGTTATGTCAGATTAGTGTCAGCTGTTCCTCCATGTGTTTCCACTTCCCCTAATCACCTCCTGTGTATTTAAGTCCTCTGTTTTCAGTAGTGATGGGCAGATGAAGCTTCATGAAGCAAGAATTCTTGATTTTACAATAACAGACAGTGCATTGCTTTGCCCACTGGATAACTTGTCACGTTCCTGGGTCTGTTGACCCAGCGTTTTAAGTTTTAGTTTATTTGGATGTTGTTTATGTTTAAGTTCATTAGATTAGTGAAGTTCATTTGGTTATTAGACTCCTTGTGTTTTCTTCCCCTGTATTTAGTTTCCCTCACCCTATGTGTTTCATGCTTATGTTGTGTCAAGGTTATATTGTCTTGTCTGTGTCTCATGTTTCCTGTTTTATTTTGAAGGTCTGTGTCCTATGTCAGTGTAGTCAGACTTTGCTTCCTTTGTCTCGTTATGTCAGAGTAGTGTCAGCTGTTCCCCATGTGTTTCCACTTCCCCTAATCACCCCTGTGTATTTAAGTCCTCTGTTTTAACAGTAGTGATGGGCAGATGAAGCTTCATGAAGCACTGAAGCTTTTCATCCAATTGGTTCACCCCAGCGCAAAGCTTCTTGAAGCTTCATTTGCTCTAGTAGGACACCTACTGGACGTAAAAATATTAGTTGGCATGAATTTGAAGGTGTGGCCTTTTGCACACAGCCTGTAAATGTCAACAACAAAAGGAGTGTGTAAAACATGTATATTGTAGTGATGGCAGTATACTGTGTATATTTATACTGGCAGTATGGAAAATGATTATTTGGAAATGCTTAAAATGGAAATGATCATTTACTGTGAGGTGAGGTGTGGTTGGGGTGTGGACAGTGAGTTGTGCTTTTGTAACGTTGAGGTATGGACAGCTACACACTGAGGCTTTGAGCCTCAGTCCTGCCTGTTCACATTTTATTCTGTAAAAACTAAATTTTCACTGCTTTTATGACCTTTTTAGTGGGGAGAACATAGCTAGGATTTAATGATTTAACAAATCTTTTGAATCCTTTGTCCTCCACAATGCTAAATGGCTGGGAGTCCTCAATCACCATGCTGAACCAGGTCTTCATCTATTTGAGATTGTTCTCCTGAGGAAAGACAATAAAGATAAAGCACAAATATAAATATCACACACGTAACTTATAACAGTTGTATAATATTGTTATATCATTTAGTAACATTACTGCATGCTATATTATCATGTGCATTTGATGGCTCACCTGGTCTTGCTCCACAATCGGTGTTCCCCTTATTCTCATGCAAAGCTCTGTAGTGCCTAAGCATGGATGAGGTGTTGTTGTTATATCCCAGCTCCCTGGCACATAGCAAACACTTCACCTTGTACAAAAGTCAAGACAGCTTAACATAAATTGTATTGCACCATCAGTATTATGAAAATACATCTTCTGTAGAAATTTACATACCTTGTTGGGAGGAATAAGATCAAAATGTTCCCACACAGGGGAGGACATCCTCCTCTTCTTAGCTGGCTCCATTCTCTCCTGACTTTCTCTCCTCACTCCATAAACCTCCAAACTGTCTCCAAACTCTCACTAACCGCAACTCTCCATCAAACACCCACATTTTGAATGAAGTCTGAAGGGTTTATATCGCTGTCATATCTCGCGGCAAAGTTCGAACCACTTCATGAACCAGTCACGTGGTACAGCCGGGCAGCGAGGCTTCGGACGTCATCATTTTCAGCTCCTCCCATAAATGAAGCAAGCCTCGATACGCGCATCGCGGAAACGCCCCCTCCATTACTCGACACACGCTTCGAAGCCTCGATACAGAACGTCACATCACTAGTTTTCAGTGTGTCATTGTCAGGTGTCTGTTGTCCACGCCATGTTTCCTATGCCATGCTTCCAAGTTCCTTGTCTAGGTTTTTCTTATTGTTTGTTTAGATTTCCCAGTTTAGGTTTGTGTTAATTTTGCTTCAGTTTGCCTTGCCCTTTGTTTGTACCTTTTTTACCAGCCATATTAAACGGCTCG
>NW_024583285.1:93605-94967 GCF_018398535.1 Haplochromis burtoni | reverse complement strand
ACTGAAGCTTTTCATCCAATTGGTTCACCCCAGCGCAAAGCTTCTTGAAGCTTCATTTGCTCTAGTAGGACACCTACTGGACGTAAAAATATTAGTTGGCATGAATTTGAAGGTGTGGCCTTTTGCACACAGCCTGTAAATGTCAACAACAAAAGGAGTGTGTAAAACATGTATATTGTAGTGATGGCAGTATACTGTGTATATTTATACTGGCAGTATGGAAAATGATTATTTGGAAATGCTTAAAATGGAAATGATCATTTACTGTGAGGTGAGGTGTGGTTGGGGTGTGGACAGTAGGTTGTGCTTTTGTAACGTTGAGGTATGGACAGCTACACACTGAGGCTTTGAGCCTCAGTCCTGCCTGTTCACATTTTATTCTGTAAAAACTAAATTTTCACTGCTTTTATGACCTTTTTAGTGGGGAGAACATAGCTAGGATTTAATGATTTAACAAATCTTTTGAATCCTTTGTCCTCCACAATGCTAAATGGCTGGGAGTCCTCAATCACCATGCTGACCAGGTCTTCATCTATTTGAGATTGTTCTCCTGAGGAAAGACAATAAAGATAAAGCACAAATATAAATATCACACACGTAACTTATAACAGTTGTATAATATTGTTATATCATTTAGTAACATTACTGCATGCTATATTATCATGCATTTGATGGCTCACCTGGTCTTGCTCCACAATCGGTGTTCCCCTTATTCTCATGCAAAGCTCTGTAGTGCCTAAGCATGGATGAGGTGTTGTTGTTATATCCCAGCTCCCTGGCACATAGCAAACACTTCACCTTGTACAAAAGTAAGACAGCTTAACATAAATTGTATTGCACCATCAGTATCTATGAAAATACATCTTCTGTAGAAATTTACATACCTTGTTGGGAGGAATAAGATCAAAATGTTCCCACACAGGGGAGGACATCCTCCTCTTCTTAGCTGGCTCCATTCTCTCCTGACTTTCTCCCCACTCTCATAAACCGTCATCTTTTTGTTAACATTCAAGTTTTGTTCCCTGTTCCTTGGAGTCTGCATTTTGGGTCCTTTTTTTCAATTCATACAGTCTGCCCTCGCCAGACTGTGTCATAAATCAATAATAGCAGGTTTAAAATGTGAATCATAACTAGTTTAAAATTATTAGTTCTATTTAAAGGTGTAGTTGTTTCACTAATCCAAGGCAAATATATTTAGAAAACCCAGCCCACTGGCTTTGGATATCACATTGTCCGGCATCCTGTAAGCATTGCAACAAACTCTGCAGTGGCCTGTCTAAGACACTCTGGCTTTCCACGTTGCTTCATAATTCTGATTACAAATACTTGTGCTGTTAAATAATAATCTTTGAGGCTGGGTAA
>NW_024583285.1:81105-91105 GCF_018398535.1 Haplochromis burtoni | reverse complement strand
GTAGCATTGTTAAGTAAAATGTACAAGCTAAGCTAATTTAGTTACTGTTTATTTCAAGCAGCTCATATTCTAACACTAAACTAAATGACTAACAGTAAATGTATTTCATCGTTTTTTAATGTCTTTTTAATGATTTAATATCGAGCACAGCAGACCTGGCTTTGACAAGCTCATTCTTGAAACAATACCTCATTAGACTTGACTGCTACACATCTCTCTTGGGCTGTCTCATTTTCAGGCTTTATTTACGCACAAACATGTCTTGTATCAGCCTGATTGTGCTTGGTTCTTTTATCCATTCTGCTTACCAGTTTGTCAGCTTAATTTTTTTTCTGTAGCCTCAATTCTTTCCTTTTTTCCACCTTCCTAATTCTGTCTGCATTTCTATTATTTTCTCATCTCTGTCTGCTCTGTTTCCATTGCCTTCAGCGGTACAGAGAATAACAGCAGTGGTAGAAAAGGTGAATAATAAAAAAGGGATTTACACATTTCATACCTTTATATTTTCTCCAGATGCTTTTCCATATGTGACAGTTATGTGGGAGGTTACATCTTAATTGATAGACCTACTACATCTCATTCCAGAATTACAGTTGCTATTTATCTAAATGAAACATGAAAGCACATAAGAGGAAAGTTGAAGGACATTCCTTGAGGACTGGAGTGTGGAATAGTAAATATGTATGCATGCATACAGGGTGTACCCCGCCTCTCACCCTATGACAGCTGGGATAGGCTCCAGCGCCCCCCGCGACCCTGAAAAAGATAAGTGGAAGCGAATGGATGGAAGTGTCAGTTTTTCCCTCAGTATTGCCATTGTACAGGAGTTCTCAAGTTAGCTTGGTGAAAGTTACCATACCAATGAAAATTCTTTTTCATTCATTCTAAAAAAATGTTCCTAATATATGGATGCAGCCATCTGACGGTAGTAGTACTGTTTTCGTAAAGGAGTGGACATGGTTGTTGACAATACTCAGGTAGGCTGTAGAATTTAAACTATGCTTGTTTGGTCTGGGGAATATTTCCTGGATACACTTTCATCCAGTGTTGCAGCAGAAATTAACAGATCATCATACCATTCAACATTTTTCCAGTCTACTACTGTTCAATTTTGGTGAGCCTGTGGGGAATTCTAGCCTCTAGTTTCATGTTCTTAGTGTTCAGGAGTATGACTTCATGTGGCTTCTGCTGCTGTAGCCCATCTGCTTGGATGTGTTGTGCATTCAGAAAGCAAGAACCATGTCAAGTTCCCTGTCACTTACCTTTCTTTTCCATTCAGAATTTTGTTGTGAACGTCAGCAGGTCACCTTGACCATATCTATATGTCTAAGTGTACCTGACATGGAACTGGCTGAATGGATATTTGTGTTAAGGAGTGGTTGAACAGCTGTACCTAGCAAATAGCCAGTGAGGCTGTGTGTCTATTACTTGATTACTGGTATAATTTATTCATTCACTCCATAAGTATAGTATAATCATTAAAATAATTTTTTTCCTGTAATTTTCAATAGCAGCAGAAAAAACTGACATGTTTTTGCATGCTCTTTCTTTCCTCTTTCTCTGTTTTTCTAATATTTCATAAGGACCAAGCCTCTAGTCTTCCACTTTCATTGGGAACATTCATGAGATCAACTGGGGCCCTATTGGTCTGTAACCCTGCAATGTTGGAAACTGTAACATGGGAGCCTGTGGGGACTCACTGTGTCCCTTTTGGAGCCATCCTAAAAGTGGCACCTAGAGGAAATGTATTTTTTGTCACCTCATTTTTCAGCTCTGAATGTTGTATCTGTGGGAAACTACCCTCTGCCTTTTGTTTGCTAACATCAGCTTAAATTCTAAGCTAGTCAATGTGCTACCTGCCTAATATAGCACCTTGCTAATTTAAGTTTAATTTTCAATAATTTGCTAGCAACATTAGCATGGAAGCAGTCAGTTGTCATTGTGCACAGGTTATGTTTGTTCAGTCTGTGTTTTTCTGTGTCAGCTATATGCTGATATTAGGAAATAGTGAAGTCCTTTGGGGAAAGTTTGATTGTGTTTCTTATTTTTCATACCATGTGGGAGCTCATGAAAACTTAGCTATGCTAAAAGATCTTTTGTTAAAAGGATTGGCGTAATAAGCATATGCTTCAGCCTAGGGCTGCACGATTTTGCATAAAATGAGAATCACGATTTTTTTTTGCTTAGAATTGAGATCACAATTCTCTCATGATTTTCTTTTCCAGTATAAATATTTATTGCGCTTATTAACTGCACATCAACTTCGTAACAGTTGAGACTGAACAGAAAAACAATAAATAAACATAAAAACAACAAATGTCTCACATTTTGTCATTGCCGCAAAATGTTGTACTGCTTGAAATTCCGTCTCCACCATTGCTCGACACTGCGTAAAGAGCAGAAAAATAGTTGCGGGACGGCACTGCGTAGCGTTTGTCTAGGGTGTTGATCATTTTCCTAAATCCCTCGTTTTGCAGAGTGTTGATGGGAGCCATATCTTTGGTCAGGTGATAAGTAATGGCCTCCGTAATTTCTTTGTGCCTGCGGGAGTTTGACGGGTATAGGGAAGCGCTGTATAAGGTTCCCGTTATTGATGTTTGGGTGGTTGACCGGGACGGATTTTCTCCAGTCACTTTCTCGTCATCCCTGACGTGCCAATTTTAGCAGCCAGCTTTTGTATCACGTGGTATAAGGCTCCGCCCTTGTCATTTGTTGAGCAGGAAGAGTGAGCGCTTGTTTTCATGCAGATTACGTCCCGGATCAAAATGCGGTACAATTGTCGTCTTTTTTTTTTTTTTTTAAATCGTTGTCATTTGGAAATGAGATTGCGATTTTCTAATGATTAATCGTGCAGCCCTACTTCAGCCAATA
Organism: Haplochromis burtoni; assembly: GCF_018398535.1. Lineage (NCBI taxonomy): Eukaryota > Metazoa > Chordata > Actinopteri > Cichliformes > Cichlidae > Haplochromis > Haplochromis burtoni. The sequence goes on along the minus strand of NW_024583285.1, from coordinate 88,234 downwards.
CCTTTTGATTAGCCTTGTCTCCTGCTTTCTTGCTTTGTGTTAATCTTTATTCCGTATTCACTGAGACATTTGCTAATCAATAAATCATCAATAAATGAAAAATAAATGTGTGGGAGCTGATGAAAAATATTTAGCCAGGCACTCATGAACAAGTATGAACATTACATTCTTTACTGACACCCCTAAAAAACAGCGGTTTTTCTTCTGGTTGCCAGATTGTCTTTGCATTCTTAAGCCTTGGTTACAGTTCCCGTTACACGTCGTTGAAATCTGCTTGAAGTCCGTTGTCTGGTTTAATAGTGTACTTGATTGATTGCAATATAAATTGTCAGCAGATGACTGAGAATTTGAGAACATGTTCTGTGTGGATTCCTGGGAATATCTGTTACTTTTTACTGTAAGTTTCTTCAGGGGTAAGTGTGATGATGTACTCAAAAAAAGGTATTACATACTATTCTTTAATTTTACATTACTTTAATTAGTTTCCAGGTAGCATAAATAAGTAGATTACATTACATTACCGATGTTTTACTACATCACCTGTGTAATCGCTAGTTCATATCTTTACACTAAACTTTTCATTTTCCCATTTGATTTTCCCATTCTTTTAGTAGCCTTTTTAAGTATTACCACGAAGCAAAGCACTTCAAGGAAAAGTGATGCTGCTGTAGTTAGAAATATTTGTTTATCTCTGCTTATGTTACCTGTTAAACATCAATCCGTCTATGCTTAGTTGGGTCTGCATGCTCTTGAACATGCTCTGGAAGCATCTCTCACTATTAGTTTTGTGCTAGCATTAAAGCTCATGTATAAGTGTTTAGCATATGACTTTTGTAGAGGTCTGTAGGGGTTTTTATGTTGTGTTTGCATTGATGAAATGCTGTTTCTGGCCGAGTTTGCTCAGTTCGCTCTTTACATGACATTTTCATCCCCCTGTGCAATGAATTAAAAGTAAATGTCACTCCTCAAAAGTTGTTGATCGCTCTCACATTTTTGTCTTTTTTACATCAAATGAGGTTAAATGATGGTTGCATAAGAGTGCATACAAAGGCAGGCTTCATAATGTTTTTTCTGTTCAAGCATCACGCATATAATTGAAGAACTAGTACAAGTAAAGGCATAATCATATTATATTTATTCTTCAAAATTCAAGTCATTTAAAAACATGCATTTGCACTGGCACTGAGCAGTACTGTTGCTGTGCAGTAACACAGAGCAGTATAGCACAGCCTTGCACCTGACACTAGATGAGTCTGGCTTGTCACGTATGGATGCTTATGAGTCAGCCGTTTCTCATTGAAACAAAGTATTTAAAGTTCCCATAGGAAAAATGAACTGTGGAAAAAATGAAATGTGGCTTTATGCCCATTAAAAGATGTGTGTTTTTTCATGTCAGCACCTATTGCGCCAGAGGGAAGCAGAAGACATATGGAAATCTTGTTCACCCAGGTGCAAAACCTATAAGCTACAAGGTAAGTGTGATAACTGTGTGACAGACACACATGCAGTGGCTTATGTTTGCTGCACTCAGTAATTTACCATACATATGTGAATTTAGTTGGACAAGGTTCATTTAAAGGTTTGTGGCCTTAAATGTTTACCTGCTATAATTAATGACTAAAACAACAGGACCTCCAACTTCAAATAAAAAATAAAGAGGAATTCAAATTTCAAGAGAAAAAAGAGATTATCTGTCTAACTTTAAAGAGCTTTAATTAATTGCGACTTATCAAGACTTTCCCATTTTTCAGTGTTGTGTTGTTTACTGTGTGTTATCACAATTAATTACTTGAATTATAGAGACCATTAATCTCTAATAAGGAAATTAAAAGCACCACTAGCACTGCATCCTGCATCAGGCAGTGCATAGACACTAAATCAGTTTGCAAAAGTAATGCGCAAGCAGTTTTAAAACCCACACCCTCAGTAATTGTGAAGTTAGAAGGCTTAGGGATTCTCAGTTTTTATTTGGCGTTATACTGATGGGCTTTACAATCCTGTCTTGACTTAACTCAGTCTCATCAATCAGTACCGTTTAAAGGCAGCACTTGGCTATAGAAAAGAAAATTTAAGACAATCAAAACAGAGCCGTGGTTAGACTACTTGTTGAGGGCACACCGTGTATACGCTCACTACAGTAACAATAATGCACGATGCATTGATCAAAGTCAGGTGGATATTGTGGGAGAATAGACAAATGCTTCACATCTGCAAATACTAACACATCACATTTGTCAAATACAGGCTTGTTTACGTTTTTGCACATTTTCTTTTTTGATTTATTTTGATGATCCACCAGTTGACTGAGGCTTTTCTATATTGAGTTTAAAAGATTTATCTAAAATTAAAAACTTCAAACTTAGTTTGCACTTCAATTACTGCCAGGTGTTGTGTTCTTTAATATAAATCCCTGAGATGTGTGTGAAGCCTAGTTGGTATCACATATTGGATTGCACAAGACCTAGTGGGAGGACACTACCCAGGTTGCACATGCATGTAAGTGGTTTACAGTGCAGTACTTTTTACTGGATTCAAATCATATTGTATACATCATGCAGTGCCTGTGCACATTGAGCAATAATAATTACCAGGTCATGGAAGTTTCACTGGGGTAAGGGTTTGGGTTTGGTAAATTCGCACAGCTTAATCCAGACATGTTTTGAGCACTCCAAAAGCATTAAAAAGCAACAACAAAAAACAGTAATGCTACCATTTACAAAAGTTTAGAAAAATTGACCTTTTTAGCATGTGACTGAAACAGAACTCAGCCCTAAAAACTCCTGTTTAAAGGAGTTCCTTCCCACTGTCATCAAGTACTTACTCTTGGGGGCAATCTGATTGTTGGGGTCTTATCTGCATTATTGTAGGGTCTAACGAACCTTGATACAACTGCTGTTGTGATTTGGAATTGTATAAGTTGACTGAATTTAACTGAAATGAAAAAAGCAAAAAACTAAATTAAAAAAAGAAGCCATTAAGTCCAAATTTGTATAATTGCATTTAAGTTCTTTGACTTTTCCAATCCTGGACTACTGCACAACTGCTCAATCATAGCACTTCCAGACTGGTCAGTTTAAGAACAAGATGATATTTTGCTTAGGTTCATGATCCAGCTGCTGACTTCAGTGATTTTGATGAAAACTGGGAATCCTGCAATGATCAAGCACGTTTTGGTTACAGTTTCCAAGCCTGATGGTAAAATGTTCGTTGTCCAACAAGCCTCACACTATCTTTGCTCACCAAGGTCATTTTGACCATACAAAGTATGGAACAAATGGATAGAATAGGACTTCAACAGTTACAGTGTTAAAGTGTTTTCACTTATTTCATTATATGTAGTCAGAATAAACTCCATGTTCTCAATTTGCTACAGGGAGTCAAAAATAGTGATCCCCTGTCAAGGAATTTGCTCATCTTTCTCTGACTGTAGCTGCCTCTTTCTCTTTGGCCTAAAATAACTGTTTTTCTCAACCCATCCTCCCTCCTGTCTCTAATTAAAGATCGCTCATTTAGGCTCAGCAAGCATGCTTTTACACAAACATGTGTGTACACACATACAGCAGTGCTTCTTTATCTCATGCCTTATTTAGTTTCTGCATTCAGTAAGCAAAACCCAACAAGCCCAGCATGTCATAGATTCACTTATAATGAAATGAATGGGGGGGGGGGAAGGCCTGCACATTCAAGAGCAGATAACTCCAAACAGTCATGTACACCAAAAACATACACCTCCACACTTCATTACCTGCACTCCTGCAGTTTTATCTGACATTTCAGTTTGTAATCTCTTAAAAAAATAATTTCTCTTTGACAGGTTGTAATTAATCTGCAGCTGCTATGACGAAGTCAAAAAACAGCAGGACATGATGAAATAAAACACTAATGTAAAAAGAGAAAGCATTCGGAAAGGAACAGTTTAAACCTTAATTTAATCAGGAAGTAAATCTCTTTTGCAAAGGTGTACCGGCTCAAGATAATTAGCTGGGCCTTCTTGATGTTTTCAAACCAAATGTGACAAGCAAGGGATGGATCTATGAAGCTGGACTATTTACGATCACAAGTAGTTAGTCGATGAGCATACCCTAGATAACCCACACCGCCCCTTAACAGATTTAGGAAAGTTCCTGTTAAAGTTTCAACACTGGCTCCCATAAGTTTCCTGACAATAGAAATACGTCTGAGCTCTATTGGGTTACGAGCATGATCATGAAGTGGATCAGCCCAGAACTATACAGGAGGAATGTTCAGAAGGAAGTAGGAAACACAGTCTCCAAAAACACTACACACTACACCATGATGGATTGGATCGCCCTGGTCAGGTATGTCTTAAGTTTTCCAGTGAACAGTAAATGATTCGGATAAAGCTTGGGACAAAGTGCTGTGGTCAGATAGAACCAAACTTGAGCTCTTTGGGTCACATTCAGCATTTTCTTCAATCAAACATGAGTTGATGCCAAAGGACACATTTCCCACTGTGAAGCACAGACATGGAAAGACACTGAGGCTGTGTTTCTCCTAAGGGTACAGCATGACATCACCAAATTGAGGGGCTAATGGAATGGCCGATGTACCATAACCATAACCTCCTTCCCTCACACAAAGGACTGAAGATGGGTTGTTGATAGGTGACCCAAAACATATTGCCAAGGCAACAAAGAAGGGCTAAATAAGAAAGATATTAAGTTCCGGGAGTCGCCTAGACAGTCTCCAGACATCAATCCTATAGAAATTCTGTGGAGGGAGCTGAAGATTTTAGCTGCCAAGTGGCAGCCAAGAAACCTGAATGATTTAGAGTTTCTGTAAAGAGGAATGGTCACCAGCTGACCAACTGCAAGAAGGGTCTTACCAGAGTGCTTGCCAACAAGGGTTTCTCCGCCAAGTGCTAAGTCATGTTTTCCTTGGGCATCTGATATTTATTCCACTCAATGAAAATACATTTGTAACTTTTATCTACTGTGGTTTTCTAGACTTTTGGTTTTTATTCTGTCTCAATCCATTAAAATGAAACGAGATTTAGCCTTATTCCAACATTGATTAAATGAGTTATTTACCTCAAAATTTGACACAAGACCCAATAATGACAAAACAAAAATGTTGATGACATCATAGGAAGTTGTGAAACTGAATTTAATCCATTTTGAAATGAAGTTAAAACATGAAAAAATGTGGAACAACTGAAGTGCCAAAATGCACTTGGACAGCAGTCTTTTCACAACCACAAGTAGTATGGTCCCTTGCTGGCCTTTAAAAGATGGCAAGTTTTAAGCACTGCTGCATTGATTTTCCACTTCAGAACCTGAAGGTGTGTCTATTTTTTATACTTTTTTTAATACTAGACAAAAAAAAATATTTGGTGAACTGCTATGAGAACAAACATTTTAAAACCTAAATCAAGTATGCCTTGGTTCAAACTCAGGATCTGCAGAAATATCAGTTGAGAGCAGTAAGTTAAGAATCTTTAATTTAGAATATTTTTGTATCACCCTAATGAGTGAATCGTGACTACTTTGAGCAATGGAAAATAGAAAACAAATTGTTTAAGGATATTCGATTTGCTACGTCAATTTAACGTGTTTAATTTTTTTTTTAGCTGTAATATCTTTATTTTTGTTTTATAATGCATAAAATAGAGGAAGAAAATCCAAACTTTTGATGGGTACTGTCGATGGAATATAAAACAGCACGTTTTTTTTCTCACACTTATATTGATGATTAAAATACCCATTACAGATTTGAACAGAGTATTACTGTAAATGGAACATAGTCGGGTGTAACAGTATCAAAGTCCACAAAATTATTAAGTAATTTCCTCCATGTGCATTTAGAGATATGCAGACACAGAAAATTAAAAATCTGACAGCAGTGAAGGCTTAAATGTAAAAAATGTACCAAGGGACACTTCCCTCCATGACACAGATGGATAATCCAATGTGGAGAAGCAGGATTACATCTTAGGCTGCTTTGCATACTGCAACACATGATGACTCAGGGAACTTTGAAAGAAACGTTAAAGTGAGTCTCGTGCTAGCAATTTGTCACAGATGACTGAGTAGATGGGTTAATTTTAATTAATATTTTAATGGGAAATGTACCTTTTGTATGCTTTGACTTCCAAGATTGATGAGTTCCACAATCTAATTGTTCAGCTAAAGTGGAGGTGGGAAATTTTATATAAATGTTAGGCTCCTGCCTGCCTTTTCTCATAGTTTGTCTATGAGAAAAAGATGTTTTTTACAGCTCATAGCTGTCAATAGTGAGCCTGCACGTTACACTAAATGTGGTTCCCATTAGAAAAATATCATTGACAGGTATTTTATCCCTACAGTGAGGGAATACTGTGGCTTTATTATGCTGAAACTTTGGATGCACTCCTCCACTTAGATGGAAGGGTTACTGCAAATCACTACAAAGTTGTTCTGAGTGACCTTTATCCTAGCATGAAATATTTCTATCCTGACTACAGTGGTCTGTTACTAGATGTGTTCCATTCCATATGGCTTAATGAACACATGTTGAAGATCCCTCTTCACCACCATCATCAAAACACATACATATTTTTGTATGTGTCCCTCTAGTCAACCTGTTCTACATCTAACTGCAGGTTAGTACTGACAAGCAACAGTACTAACAAGCAAATGTTATAAAAGATGGTTGCAGATGGGTGGAATTTCCTATTTGTTTAAAACAGCAAGGTTTTATTTTAGCCCACACTAAAAGTACCCCTGCACCTAACCACATGGTCTTACTGCCAAGAACTTTTAGTGCTTTAAACTAATGGCATAATTTCATATATAAACCAAACGAGAAAGCAACAGAGAACCTAAAGTTAAAGATGAAAAGTAAACCCAAAGCATTAAAAAACAACAAAAAAAACAAACAAACCCTCAAACAGTCCCTCACAGGAAGCCAATGCCTGCCTTTTGGTATGAAATTGTATGCTTGCGCTATCAACAACTTAATGTGCCTGTTAATGTGGACTTCTATAAGGTTTTCTGCATGTTTTGTTTGTACTCACATGGAAAATTGACTCTACAGGGAGTGCAGAATTATTAGGCAAGTTGTATTTTTGAGGAATAATTTTATTATTGAACAACAACCATGTTCTCAATGAACCCAAAAAACTCATTAA
>NW_024583285.1:66821-79945 GCF_018398535.1 Haplochromis burtoni | reverse complement strand
TGCACATCACCTAATATGCTTAATTGGTAGTAGGCTTTCGAGCCTATACAGCTTGGAGTAAGACAACATGCATGAAGAGGATGAAGTGGACAAAATACTCATTTGCCTCATAATTCTGCACTCCCTGTAAAGCAGAATCCCTTTGATTCATGAAGTGAGGAAAATTATTTACCACTTCTGTTAAAATACGATGAGAAGAGGCTCTTGACCAAGCGTCAGTAAGCTGGAGGTAAGAATGTGTCACTCCAGTAGAGTTCTAGGACCTTATTACTACCAAAGCACAATGAAGTTGTTTCTAGTGGTCTAGTGGACTGTGGTGGCTCTACACTATATTGACATTTGGATTTGTCCCAGTTTCTCATCTCTGCCTTTGCAGAATGTGCTCAATGAACCTTGTTTCTGAAAATGCAGCATTTGAGAACATTATTGGAACCTGGACCTTTTATTGGACACTCTTTAACATCTCATTTCCTCCAACTTTTTGAAAGGCAACCAGGGAGAGAGACGAACGGCATCATTTGCGTTGTGAGAACACAGGCAACAGAGCAAGAGTTTGTCTGAGAGCAGACCAACCAATTTTCCCCCAGCAAATGACAGTTACAAAGTACCTAATAAAGCACACAGGATGTCTGCAGTTGTGACAACTGTATCAAGTCATTTATTTACCCACTTTAAGACACTTTACAATCCGACGCATGCACTTCAGATTTATATTGGTCCCTGCTGATTTCTATCGCACCTCTTTTTTGACAGATTGCTCTTCTTTTATTCCAAGTCATGGTGACGCAGGTAGTTTGTGTACATGTGCTCATCTGTGTGTGTGTCTGTTGGAAGAAAATTAAGTCCGACTAGCAATAGCAAATCATCTGTCACGGATGATGGAGTAAACGGGATAGTCTTAATGAATATTTTAATTGAAGCATTGCCTTTTTGAACTTTTGGCTTCTGACTTTTCTCCCAGCTGTCTCCAATGGTTTCAGCATCATTTCTAATTAATAGGCCAGTCATTTGCGATCCTGACAAATAGTCTGTTATGTACACATGCACACAAGCAGACATGCAAGAATAAGTGGGTGCACGGATATGAACTGATGCATATGTAGTGTGCACTCCTGAACACATGGCTTATGTATGCACACATATCCTTATTTGAGTATCACTGCCTGAACTCTATTAATTCTTCATATTATGTGATGACAGTAAGTAACATCACGGTACGTCTCTTACTAAATCAAGCTCTTTTTCATACTTTCAGCTCAAATCTATGCATAGTTGCAAGGATACATGCACAAACATACATCTCATTAGATTTTTAAATGACACTACCATACCATACAACATGGACAACTGCAATTGCTGGTATTGGTATTGCAATTTTGGTCTCTGTTTCAGAACTGTAACACCATTACAGCTAACAGTGCAGAACTAAGGTATGCAGAGCGGGTTCAGTATATCCTGCTCGTAAGATTATTATCTGACAAATGGGATCTGCCAGATTGAGAGCTAAAATGACACTAAACTACTAAGCCACTCAGTATTACCCTGGTAGTGAGGTAAGATGCGAGCAAAGGAAAATGTGTAAATGAGCTCTTGGCCCCACCTTTAGTATCCAAATATAAGCTGCCATACTGACTGTAGAACTGAGGGACACTGCACACTCATACCATAGCGTGCAGTGATGCTGAAATATCAATTGTCAAAACATACCCTACGCTATGAAACAAAAAAACCCAAACAAGCCTTTTTTAAGTCTTTTTTTTTTTGAGAATTGTGTCCATAGACTTTAGATTAGGAAACGATGTTGCTGTGGTTAAAGACACAGACTTCTATACAACCAGACTTGTGAGTGAAACCAGAAGATTTAAGGCACGGTAACACTGGCTTGACTTTTCAGGCCCAGAAGACATGCCCATGTTTTGTTTAAACTCTTTGGCCTGGTTTCATGTACATATACAGGATCATACTTTATACTGAATTGTACGTACCTCAGAGATAACACTGCCGCATGACTGGATACTTCGATGAATAAAGAGGTTTGGTGAGTGTATATGACAGCAATTATTATTTATAGATTCTCTCTAATGAATCCTTCAACAAATATAATTTTCAAATGTTATCTTTAGCTGACACATGGGGCTGTCTGAGCACACACCAACAGTTTTTTTATTTTCATTGTGTCACCAGTTGCTCACGTCATCAACTGACACAAGTTGCTTTAAAACCTACAAAGAAAGTGACACCAAATTAACCATCTTTTTTTTCTACTTTATGTCTTTCCATCCTCTCTACAAAGTTTGACTGGCACAACAACACACACACACACAGTACCTTCTGTTATCTCTGAGGCACCGGCTGTATTTCCATATTTGGACCGGCGAATAGTAATATTACTGGGGGCCTTGAGGAGTAGAATGGGGTTATTATTGTGTCAATGCTCCTGAGTCTATACTGACAGGGTTATGGCAACACAAACACACACACACACACACACACACACACACACACACACACACACACACAGAGTTCTCCATGTTCCATGTTTTTATCCTCTGGCTAATGCACAAATCAATGTCAGTGAGATTCAGTGTTTATATAATTATTTTTATATTATTTACTCATAAAAGGTGCAACTGATCCATAGTGTAGTGATTTAGTGCATTTGCGTTAATAGGAAAAGCTTGATGCAGCAGGGGACACAAATCCTCTTTGGTGTTGTGTCAGGCAGGGCAGTCCTTTAAAACTCAGCCAAATCAAACATGTAGTGCTACCTTCTGTGACAAGGGAGGATCAGAAAGCTTTTCATTACCAAAAGCCACAGAAACTATAACCATCAAACAAAGTTAATTTCAGTTTGTGTGTTTGTTCAGTTTCATTTTCTGCAAGTGCACTCTGTGAACAAAATCCCTGAGTCTACATGATCCCTGAAATCTGAGCAAGAAAAAACAAAATGGAATGCTTATTTCATGTACCGTATGGTTTTGAGACAGTTTATATATTATTTTCTGCATCCTTAGTCTTACTCGTTTGTTTTTTGCCCAACTAAACATGATGAACCAAATTTGCTTCTTGCTAACAAGAGGACGCAATCCTATTTTCTAGCGTGCACACGTGACTAATTTCCATGTGTATGTCCACATCTGGCACGTGATCCAGATCTATACACTGTACAGAACAGTACATATTACAGTGCACATTATTAGGCAAGTATAATTCCAGCAGTGAGTCCAAGAGTGTTTTTCCTTTTTAATCATTACATCTTTTAAGTTGCTTTCAGCATTCCTTTGGACACAAAGTACTCAAAGATGTCATTTCTTGAAGTAGTTGTTAATTTTCAACAAACCATAAAAAAGTATTTAAGGATAATTTTTTACAATTATTTTCAATTAGTTTTATAAATGATTTTGATCATTTCATTATATCATTTCATGTCATAAAATTACAATAATGGGCATTAAAAATAACCCAATGGCATAACAAACAACACATAAACTAACGCATCTAAATATTTAAACTACTACAGAGGAGGACTGTTATGAAAAGTTAAAGATAAATTTTGCATAACGTTTGGTAATAGTTGCGTTCAGTGTTAGCTAACACAGTACCTAACACAGTAATGCAACATGCGGCTGTACAAAATTTAGTAATTACATTACAGTTACTATTGTGTTGTTACTTGCATTAGAAAGGTTCTTCAGTAATCTGTGAGCAGGACAGATAAAAAGGTAGAAAAATCAAACCAACTTTTTTTGTTTTGTTTTTTTTCTTCTTGCACATTTTTGCTACAATCAGCTATTTTCACTTTGAGGAGTCGAGAATTGGACATCATTTTCATTTTTATTGCACAAATAAATGAGTGCAATGGTAAAATGAAAACTGTATCCAGGATGGAAATGGCTTTATTATACTGCTAATAAAGCTTCGGCCGTCTTGCAAGCATCCGCACAGACAACATGTTAATGCAAAGTTAGCCAAACAACCCAGAGTGATTTTAAAGCTGAGTGCATTCTGACCCAAGCCATGTTTCAAAAACTACTATCTCCAACTATCTTATGGAGTTTGTGATAGTCTGTGTTGTGCTGGAAATGAGTTGTTAGTTGTTGGATATTTCTCATTAGTGGATACCATATCTATGCTTGCCAACAACAGTGGACTGTTGAAAAGACAGAGACACTGAAGCAGCAAACAAGTTTTATCTGTTAAGTTACATTACAAACAAGTCACACATTAACAGTAAAAAGCATTTGATACATGGAAAAAGGTATGTTTAACAATGCTGAGTTGGTCATTTGTCTTTAGATTAATACAGTTTATATCTTTGGATCAGTGTTTTGTTCTTTTTTTGGTGCTTCCGTCTCTATCCCCCTCACCCCCAACCAGTCTGGTGGATGGCTGGTTTCTTCCTGCCAAAAGGACGTTTTTCCTTCCCATTGTTTCTAAGTGCTTGTTCATAGGGGTTCTTCTTATTGTTGGGGTTTTCTCTGTAACTTTTCTGTACATCATAAAGCACCTTGAGATGACATGTGGTGATTTTTCACAAAATAAATTAAATTGAATTAAATTGAACTTTGATCTACTATGATATTTACCACTATGATATTTAACTTTGATATTAAATTAGTAACTGTAAACATCTGGCTTATTATTTTCAAGTTATGCCTTTGTCCCAGCAAGCACACTACTAATGAAATCATTACTTCCTTATAATGCTTTGTTGTGTTCATTTTTTTTTACCGGGTTATTCTATGGTTACATTTTTATTATTTCTGTATTAGCAAAATTTTATCTGGTGATACATCTTTTTAGATTCCAGGCATATAGAAATGTATGTATGGCCCCTTTTTCATACAGGTAGTTGTTCATTCTGAGGTTTCAGAGCTATTTGTGAATACTAAAACTTACCAGACTGGGCAAACTGATTTGAAGTGTGGCAAATCTGTCTTCTGCTTTGTACCATATTAAGGTGTGCTTATCCTGCCTATTAACTCTATTTTAATTCATGCTGACATGGCAATATCTGAAGTCTTTCCCACTGATAAATCTGTCAGAACCTTTCACTTGAGTTTTGCAAAGATCAAGAAAGAGGTTAAGAGAGTATTTTTCAAATCATTGAAAAATACTGAAAGTGCCACTGCAGAAAAAAACAAAAAACAAAACAAAGATGGGCTACAGCAGAAGAAGGTGAAGAAGGCACACCAACTACCATCCCAGCCCGCTAAGAACAGGAAACTGGAACCCCTTTGCATGGGCTCAGCAAAACTGAAGAATAGAACATTGGAAAAACATTGCCTGGTCAGATGAGTTTCAATTTCTGCTGTAACAATTAGATGGCAGGGTCAGAATTTGGTATGCTAAAGCCTATTGTTGCTGATTATGCTCATTAATTTATGACCACAATGTACCGATCTTCTGATAGCTGCTTCCAGCAGGATAAAAAAAAAAAAACTTATCCAAAGGTCAGAACATCTCAAACTCATTTCTTAAATGTTACAATGAGTTCGCTATATTCAAATGGCCACCATATCTTAATTTGATCCAGCAGCACTGGGATTTGGTAGAACAGGAGATTTGCCCCATGAATGTGCAGCTAACAAATTTGCAGTAACTGTATGATGCTATGATGTTAATATGGCACAACATATATTTCATTTCCATATTAATCTGTATTTGATCATATTTAATCACTCCTGCCTGGGGGTGAGTGAGAATAGGCCGTGGTTGGGGTGTGGGGTGTCACTAAGACATTAAAATCACATGTATAGAACCACCAGTCAAATCTAATGAAAGCTTGTTCAAAAGTTTTAATTTTCCCAAAAGAAGGTTTAAAAAACAGTTACAATACTCTAGTGTACCTGAGTCAGGACAACAATAAGATTGGGTAATGACTGGCTAATGTTTTTTATGTCGACTTTTGATCAGCTCAACTGTCACATACCGTAGATCTCCATCTCCACGCTTCTTTGAGTTGCCATCTCTCAGTTGCGTTGAGTTTACACACTACCGGTCAGAAAACCCTATTTTTCCAGGTTTTTATTGAAAATTAATGACTGATTGCACTCTGAAATGAAAGCATAGTACATATGAGCAACTGGAGTTAAAAAAGAAATTATGGAACTTTTGACTAATCAAAGTAGCCAACTACCCAAGCCAGCTCGATGTGGTTTAAGTCTGGAAACTGTGCTGGCCACTCCATGTTTTTGAGCTTACCATCTTGTTAAATTTCCCTGAGGTAGTTCTGGCATAGCTTGGACTTATGTTTTGGGTCATTATCTTGTGGTAGAATGAACCCCTGACCAACTAGGCGCATACCAAAGGGTTTTGCATGGCACTGCAGAATGCTGTAGTAGCTGTTTTGGTTCAGGGTGCCTCTCACTCTCTACAAGTCACCAACCATTGATCCAGCAAAACAGCCCCAGAACATCAGAGCACTTCCTTCTCCACTTTTGACAGTTGATGCCACAAACCATGGACCCATCCTTTTGCCTACTTGACGACATACAAAGATCCTGTGTAATGAACCAAAGTTTTCAAATTTTGTTTCATTAATCCATAATACCTTCTACCAGTCCTCAGTAAACTAATGGTGGTGTTTTATGGCCCTGGCAAACCTCTTTGTCTCATTCTGAGATCTTAGCAATGGCTTTCTTGCTGCAACTCACTTATCACACAAGCTGTTAGCCCTTAGAAACTTGTCCTCTGATTCAGTTGTGGTTTTGGGTCTGCCAGACCTCTTCCTGTCAGAGTTTGCCCCACTTTCTGAGTGGCTTTTCATGGCTGTGCCCACTGTTGTTCTGCATAGGCCTGAAGCCCCTCAGTGAGATCATTCAGAAGACTGACTGCGGATACCGACTGTGGAACGGCCCAAGTGTCAGCCACCTTGTCTACATGGATGACATAAATCTGTACATCAAGAGTGAACTGATCCACCAAGATTTACAGCAACGACATTGGAATGTCATTCAGATTGGAGAAGTGTAGTCAGGACTGGACTACCAGGAGGTAACACTGAAGACACTGAGGACAGCTACAAGTACCTGGGAATACCACAGGCAAATGGGAACCACAAAGAGGCTGCTAGGAATGCTGCAATCACCAAGTACCTTCAGAGGGTCAGGCAAGTCCTGAGGATTCAGCTGAACAGTCAGACGAGGAAGTTCCTGACCATGCATGGAGGGTCCAACACCCTGAGATTGTACGCTAAGCGGAAGGAAGGAGCCCAGGGACTAGTGAGTGTCAGTAACACAGTCAAGGATGAGACAACAAACATCCAGAAGTACATCAGAAAAGATGGAGAGACTTGCTCAGTGAATACCTCAGGCAGTAGAAACCCAAGATAGAGGAGCAAGAGGAGGAACCATCATGGAAGGACAGGCCCCTCCATGATATGTACCACTGGCAGATATAGGAAGTGGCTGACATTCAGAAATCTTACCAGTGGCTGGACAAAGCTGGACTGAAAGACAGCACAGAGGCACTAATCATGGCAGCACAAGAACAAGCTCTAAGTACAAGATCCATAGATATCTATCACACCAGGCAAGACCCCAGGTGCAGGCGGTGTAAAGATGTCCCTGCGACAATCCAGCACATAACAGCAAGGGGCAAGATGCTAGCAGGCAGGGCATACATAACCAAGTGGCTGGCATAGTATACAGAAACATCTCTGCCGAGTATAGCCTGGAAGTCCCGAGGTCAAAGGGAGACGCCCCCTAGGGTGGTCGAGATGATTGGGCTAAGATCGTGTGGGACTGCCAGATACAGACAGACAAAATGGTGATTGATAACCAACTGGACATAGTAGTTGTAGACAAGCAGAAGAAGACAGCTGTAGTGATAGACGTAGCGATACCAAATGACATTAACATCAGGAGGAAGAAACACGAGAAGCTGGAGAAGTACCAAGGGCTCAGAGAAGAGCTCGAGAAGATGTGAAGGTAACAGTACCCAGGGGTAATTGGAGTGCTTGGTGCAGTGACCAAGCTAGACAAGTGTCTCCAGCAGATCAACATCTGCCATCTCTGTTCAGAAGAGTGCATTCCTAGGAACAACAAAGATACTGCGCAGGACCCTCAAGCTCCCAGGCCTCTGGTAGAGGACCCGAGCTTGAAGGATAAAGACCGCCTGCAGGGCTGAGAGGGGAATTTAAAAAAAAAATTTGGATGCCAATACATCATAGGCATCCAGTTTATAAGCATGAATCAATATGAATTCATCAGTTGCTTAACAAAGATAAACGTTTCCATTCCTCCACTGTGCAAGATTAAAGGAAGGTGATGCAAAATGATGATGGTATGATATTTGATAGCCAGCACATCACAAAGGAACAAATGAAATCACTAACTCTCGTACTTGTAATCTCTGGGCCAATCGGTGCACCCACTAACGCTTTCTCTCTCTCTTCAGTGCGCCTGTGAGCACCACACCACCAGTCGCCCCTTATGTAATGTACCTCAGGCCACTATTCTAAGAATTCCCTATCAAGTATTATATTGTGTATGAAGCCACGCCAAGTGTTTAGGTTTTGTTTTGCCTTATCAGTGCAATCCTGAGTTATTGTAAATGAAGCTTCTTTTAATATTTAGTATACACATCCAGAAATGCATATACTATTATATATTGTACATATATTTATTAGTTTCAGATGTAGCCATTCTTGTATTTTGCACAACTCTGTTGCTTGTGAAGCTCGCACACAAGAATTTCACTCACATGTGCTGTACCAATGTACCTGCACATGTGATGTGACAATAAAAGTGATTTGATTTGATTTTAAGTTAAACTGTTCTGCCTCCGCACTTCAATCCTGCACTTGAGTCCAGTTCTGGTACAGACCTCTCGCCTTCTTTGACAGAATGAATGTGCATTTATCTTTCAAATCTCTGCAGTCACTCTGTTTTATAATTCAAACAAAAAAGTTTATCTGCACATGGTGAATTAAGCATCATGTTATTAATCGTTGATTTTATTTTTATTTAAGTTTATGTTTATCACATCAGTCATCTACATATACCCTGACTGACAGCAGGTAAATCCCCACTTGATTATTATTATTATTTTTTTGATAAACCCTGGAACCCTGGAAGGAAAACCATTTTCTCACATTTATATTGTGTCCTTATGAGTAAACTGTGGCTGCAGAAACTGGAGTCAAGTAATTTTGTGGTATCAAAATTGCATTCCATGCTTGGGATCTGTGGATCTTATAACATACCATAAACTCTAAGAGAGAGGTCTGCTATTCTGGCTTGTATGCACTGGTGAGTCAATTAGCTGGATTTTTGCATGCACCTACAAATGTGATGCGCTCCAGAGACAGCACATAAGAGACCAGCAACTGGCCTGAACTCTATACTCTTCCGCTTCAATCTTCCCATCCTCGTTTGCTCCTCTGATCCACCGACGGATGGAAAAATTAAAGGGCAGGAGGAGGAAGAAGAGTGAGATGAAAGACATGGCAATCTAAAAAGAGAGGAAGAAATCCAATTAAGGACAGAAGAAGAAGGAAATTTATGCAATCAGATGATTTTCCCACCAAAGGCAACTCTGTAACAGGCTGTAAGACTCGTTGTTTATGCATCACAGGAAAGAAGTAAAAGTCAGAGTAGAAATACTCAGTATACAGCAGGAAGGGAGAGATAGTAATTAGGTTCTGAAATAACCTAATGTTATTTTTACAGTTTAGTGCAATAAAGCAGACAGTTTTGTACATTTTAATGACTGCTTTTCTTGCACATGTCAGAGAAATCAGAGATTTAAAGTTAAAAGAAACATTTTTAATCCATTATCCTTCTGAGAAGTATTTAAGGTTATTTAATTTTAATACAGTTAAGCTAAAACAGTGGTTCCCAAACTTTTTTTGCTGGGCCCCCCTTTATTTTACATGAAAAATGTTCACGCCCCCCCACCCCCCGCGCCTGCACGCGCGCATGCACACGCACTAACACATCCTCCAACCACACACACCCATATTTTGCTCCATTGCGGTTTATTTCACACCTCAAACATTTAGTAAACAATTAAGCAAATACAAGTAATCTGCAATAAATGACAGGTAGTAATAAAATAAACTACTAACTCTTTTATGCTACGTCCGCACCTACACGGGTATTCCATGTAAACGGCGTTTTGAATCACCGAAAACGGAGATTTTTTAAAACTCTTTTTTTGCATTTACATGTGCATTGACGTAGAAAACATGGACGACGCGACACCGCCTCCTCCATTGTGCAAAAATGAAGCCAAAATATCCCGCTTGTGGAGGCTGCCATCTTGCAAATTTGGAGCCAGAGTCTGCGCAGTAGTGACTTGAGGTGGAGCGACTGTGTAACGCTCCCGCCCACACACCCGCTGGACGTGACCGCAAACACGCCCCCCTACACTTTTTACGTAGCCCGGCTGCTCGAGTTTTTTTGCTGGTTTACCGCGACTGACGACTCGTTTAATTAAGGTAAATACAACCATGTCACTGTTATAAAAAAAATAAACACAGCTTATCAGCTTATAGTTCTAAAATCACTCTGTTGTTAATTCGTTTGCTAGATTAGCCGCTAGCATACACACTGTGTTGGAGGCTTGTTGCTAGCTAGTTAGCGATGCTACACACCTGTTTTTAGACAGCGATGAGATCAGCTGCACACTCCACAGAAGCCCAGAGTTACTATTAATATCAAAAATATAATGCTGTCCTTTGAGATTTTAACATAAGACTGTGAGTGTAATGGATCTAAAACTGTTTAAATCTTCAGAGCCCTCTACAGCCTGGTAACATGGAAACTTTAAAAACAGCAGCAGAACGTTTCAGTAGTGTAGTCTAATTTGTTCTTTTCATTTAATAATAGAGTCCATATTATATCAACAGCTACATTCACCCTGGAGAGAAACTAGTGAGGGAGACCATCAGGACCAAGCTGGGTTTCCTGGGTCCAGAGGTTTGGAGAAACTTCTTGCCTTTCTTTCATCACAGCTGTCCTGTGCCAGAAGTTCTGTTGACCCACTGAGAGAGGCTTCATTTAAGAAACACCAGGAACACTGAAGCTCATCGCATTGATCAAGCAGGACTCATGATCTTCACCAGCAGCTCCCTCACAGGGAAATCTTCAGCACTCCTCCGTAGGCCCGCCCCAGAAGATGGATAAACCCAGCATTTCATGAACACTGTGATGGAGACCTTTGGTTTGTGTAATGTTATAAATACTCGGATACTCCCCAGAGGCTCCGGACTTTTACATAAAGATATTATATTCAGTCCTGTAGAAAGTTATATATTTAAAAATATATGATCCTCTCTGGTTACTCTGGTATGAATAACTCTGAATCACTTTATGGTAAATAACACACTATCTGCAAAAAACTGTGAAAGAATTCCAGATGACAAGTTTGTAGTTCAACATACAAGTGACGACCTTTGACCTTCATCAGGTTTTATTTAATTGTGTCAGAGAAAATCTCATGTGCTCTTCATGCAGCTGAGTACATCAAGTGTTTAAAACGGAAGCTGTGCAGGTCTGAGATCAGCAGCTTTGTGAAACACCAAACTGAGGTCCTGTTAATGCTGATATATAGTGACACAGTTACATGGTGATTAATCCTTTTGTTTTTGTCTTTAACTTTATCAATAAAACAGCTGCAGCTTTCACTACAGCACATGTGGTACTTTAACCTTTGTACTGTTTTCATCAGTTCATTTTGCAGTTAACATGTGAACATGTTGGATGATCTGTCTGCTGTCACTGGGTGGTGCTGAGGTCTGAATCTGAGGGCAGCTCCTGTAATCACAAAGAGAACAGAACCATCAAACTCAGATATAAATTTTATCCCTCAAAATTGAAATAAAGCTGATTCTTCTGTCCTCACACACTCAGGATCTGAAGTTCTTCTCTTACATTTTTTTCAGTATTACAGTACACTACAGTACTTTAATCCATAGTTCCTGATTAATGAGGAGTTACTGAAGTACAAGCTGTCAGGTTAAAACACTCGGTCGTGTTTTCGTAGCGTAAACGCTGGCCCTCCTCTCAGAGCCTACGCTCTATCTGCTATTCCCGAACAGAGATACGCAAGTTTCTCCGTGACTGCAGCTGCCAGTCAAAGCTGTTATGATGACGTTTCACCCCAATGTAACACCACCGCGGTAGGAATTAGAATCAAACTTATGGGAGAGGAGACCCCTTGGACATCAATCAGCATGATGAGAACTATTGATAACAAAAGAAAGAATCTTATCTTATTTAAAAAAATTATCTAAGGAGAATTAATAAATTTTAGTCTGACCCCAGTCCCATCCGCTAACATGGAGGAGGCGGGGTTTATGACCTATACTGCAGCCTGACACCAGGGGGCGATAGAGACATTTTGGCTTCATTATTGGGGAGCTGTCGCGTCGTCCATGTTTTCTACAGTCATTGGTGTGGACGAGGAATACAGAGTTCGTCACGCAACATCAAAGGTATGTGCCTTTTTTCACCTCATGCTATGCGCCAAATTATTGTTTGCATGAGATGAATTGCAGAATGGCAGATAGAGAGAAAATATTGTTACTGTTAATCTGACTATCTGCAGTTTTTACACGCTTACATATACACATGCAGTTACTGTCCCTCCATTTAGAAAGTCAGAGGCGTCACGGTGTAATTATTTTACTGTAGTTGTTTTTTTTCTGTGTAATAATATTCAGCATTGCTATCAATACATTTTTCAAAAAATGCCTCTCTGTGCAAAATGGGTTTAAAAAAAATAAACAGCTGTGGTCTACTGTTTGTCTGTGACTTGAACCGGGGGAACAAATCGTGGTAGGATCAGCCTGATATTATCCCGTTGTAACTTTACTGTATAAAGAGCTAACATCTCCAAAACGTCAGGAGTAGTTAGTCATTACAACAAGTGTTTGTGAACTAAAAATCAAGAATGTGGGATACTGTTTGTCCGTGATTTAAAAAGCCCAGCGCTGCTCCCAACGAAGGGAAAACCAATCCTGCAGGGGAGACCTACCTCGGCACTTGTGCAGGTGAAGCCAAAGGGAAGATATGCTTCACCATATTTTCTAGTCTTTGGCTTAGAATGAAGTTGGTTTTGGAAACATATTCAGCAATGCTTCATCTCCTGCTTTGCATTTCTGTGGGCGCCCCGTG